>NW_024883119.1:0-131372 GCF_019059575.1 Amphibalanus amphitrite | reverse complement strand
TGTGAACGGTGTGAAACATTTCATCTTTGACTGACTTGACGTCATCGGTGACCCCGAGGTCAATGAAATTTGGTTTCCTTCAACAAATTTGACAGGCCTTTCGAACGCCGTTTGAATTTTGCGGATCCGTCCAATAATTTCGGAGATACGAGGGGGGGGGGCAAAAAATAGCCCCCCCCCACCAGGTCGCGTTATAAACAGACCCCACCAGGGCGCGGGTTAAGTATGTCAAGTCTCAGCTTTCTATCGCTAACGCTTTCCGAGCAATCGCGAGAAAAATGTCAGAAGTGGATGTGGCACCAGTCCCCCCCCCCTCCTCTGCTCGAGAGAGTTAAAAAGGTTTAAGAATGAGGAGAGCACTACGGCATATGGATTCCACCGTTCATTAAGCTGATATTTGATGCGTATAGGTCATTTCTATTGTCTAGTGCAGTGGCTACTGGCAACGTTTTATTTACATCGTAGTTGTCTTTATATCGGTGACTTAACGTTATTTGGTGAGGATGGGGCTGTAAATCATGCCCACCCGCTGTAAAAACGGGTCTGCTCTGAGACCGCAGTTATTGCCGTGGTAAATTTATAAAACACACGTAGCTCAGTGACGTTTAACATTCAAGCACTGCAGCGTCAGTGATATGAGTTATGCGTGCGATGTATCTGTGCCGGGTTTATGGCTTTAAACGTACGTGCTTCAATTCAGCCCTGTCGACAAATCGTGGCGAGTTAGCACCTTATAACGCAGCAATAACACGACAGTTCAATGCATAACAAAAGATAAGAAACCCTTCAGTTCATACCAACATCTGAGTCGTTATCAATAAATGAAACCATGCTTATAAACATGGGTTAATTAGCGTTTGGGACGCATAAGCTCCATAGAAACAAAATGTATTTTCTGTCACATTTTGCAATGTCACTGATAATGTTACTGGGCATCATTTAACATATCATCTAACAAATTAAGCCAACCTACGCTCTTAAAATGCTAATTGGCTTTTTATTCTATGGCCAATTCGAGTTCTATGGCCAATATGAGTTATAAAATACGTGTCACGTGACCTACATACACAGTACACAAACATTACCAGTTCCGTAACCATTTGTAATCTCTGACCTAGTTAGCTTTGACCTGAAGCACACTATAAAGTACCTACAAAGTTTGTAAGGGAGAGTGGGTCAAAGCGGCCACCCTAACGCTTCTTACGATTCCGACGCTTGGTTTTTAACCCTCGCCGGACCTATTGGTTTTCTACATACGCGCCGGCCGAGGGGGGTACGACCCCCTCGCCGTTTCGCCCCTGGTGAAGCTAGCGCGTCGCGGAAAAAAACGAGCGTGTGCGCCGTTACGAGACGCAGAGATTGGTACCCGATTTTAAGGTCCCAGGTAAACCGGTGACCTCTGAGGTCAGGTCAAGTGCCCCAAGGTACGGTTCAGTCTTTGGTGAATAACTTCGCAAAAAATGGCCGCAGAGCCGCGATTTTGGCAGCATCGTGATTGCCCCGCTCAGGCGCGTCGAATGATATACTTTTTATTCGGGTCAGGTCAACTTAGGGTGTTGACCTCAGGTGAAGGTCAGGTCAGCACCCCAGGTCACGAAGTTGGTCGAAAGAGGTCATGTCGCATATCATTCGATTCGGCAGGTCTTCTTGAGTCCATTGGTGGCTTTCCCGACTCGCTAGCTCAATTTGATCGGGAGTTATTGACGAAAAACTAATATGACCTTAATGACGTCATAAATGACGTCACGCAAGGTCAACATTGCAAAAGTGACGCATCTAACCTTGCAAGGAGTGCATCAAATCACGATTCTGTGTGCTTGAGATAGTTGGAGATTGTTTCCGGCGCCAGAATAGCAGTTTTCATTTTTCCCCATTGACTTATAATGGTGATTGGTGAGGTCACGAAAATGACCTGACCTCATATGACCTTTAGGAAAAATCCGAGATATACAAGTTGTGAGACTCATAATGGATACTAGATCCTGCAAGTTTCATTTCCCTGTAACATCTCCTCTGGCAGCGAGGGCGTTGCGAAGTTGCGACATCTGAAGACCGTGCAAAGGTTCACTTATGACGTCATAGGTCAGTGACCTGACCTGACCCAAAAATGCAGTTGATGTCAAAAGATCCGGCTTGAATCAAAGGTCAGGTATGCCAAGTTTCAGCTCTCTATCGCCAGCGTGTTCGGAGCTATCGTGAAAAAACCCTATGGGGCGCGGCACCCGCCCCCCCCCCCTCGGCCGGCGAGGATAAACATGGAAAGATGATTTCTATACCAATGTGATCCCTATTAAATTGCCTTTTATTTCAACGGCGTTTCATTTCCAAAGGCGTTCACATCTGGGAGAAATTGGCAAAACCATTTCAGCCACTTTGCCCCATACCCTAAGGCAAAGCGGCCACCGATGACTTCTCGAGTCCCGATATAAGAAATAGAATAGTTACCTCATGTACGACAAAGGTATTTGATGGTGGCAAGGCTTAGACGAGGATGGATGTTTAACCCTCGCCCTGGCAGGGCATTTTTCATAACACGGCCTGGCAGAGGGGGGGGTCGATGCGACCCCCCCGCGATTGGCTCCTATGGCACCTAGAAACACCAAATTTGGTTGGTAGGTGGGCCCCCTGGAGTTCTCGCCCCTGAGCAAATTTGGGTGCTCTAGGTCAATATTTAGAGGGGTTTTGGGGGGTATAAATGTAAAAATTTCGCTAAAAACAGGTCAAAAGTTTTTCGCTTATAACTTTTGATCTAATTAAGATAGAGAAAAAAAAAAGCACCAGTGAACTCAGCACGTCAAGGCGCGTCGAATAATATACTTTTAAGCTTGCTTAAGTGTACTTAGAGTTTTTCTTAAATTTTAAGCAAACTTAAATTAAAATTAAGTAAAAGATAACCAAATTGCATCATATCGCATATCATTCGATTTGGCTGATCACCAGGAACACAATGATGCCATTTTTTAAGCTCTAGCGTCATTATGTGCCAAGTTATTGGCAAAAACGTCATTTGACCTCAGTTGACCTCATTTGACCTGACCCATGGATAAGTACAACAAACAAAGAAGCACCAAGTGACCTGCTGTTAAGTACTGTGGTTTCAAAGCACAAAAGTGATAGAACGAAGCGGATATCTCCAGTATTTTCCGAATTTAGTATTTTCACATAGGCTTAACATTACGACGTAATGACCTCTAACTGACCTCAGGTCAGTGACCTCAAAAAACCCGAACTATGTGTTATACAACTCGGTGAACTTAGCACACCCTGAAAGTTTGAAGGAAATCAGTGCAAAACTGTGAGTTGGACAGGTGCAAAAAGAAAATGGAAATTTGACCATGACCTTGTACCGGTTTTTCTGACCTGGTGACCTGACCCAAGGTCACCCGGACCTGAAAGTTTCAGGTCATATGTAAAAAGATTGCCCATAAGCTGTGCCAAATTTGGCGGCGCTGCGCGCCGCCGTTTTTACGCTATCTTCGAAAAACCTTAGGGGGGGGTCGCATCGACCCCCCCTGCCAGGGCGAGGGTTAATTTGTCATCTTCCCATCTGTAGTTAGACAAAGAGAGGACATTCATGGAAAAACATTTAATTGCATTATTTGGTAACTCATGTAACCGAAAAGTGGCCGAGATGAATGCAGGGCGACAATATCAATAACGTATGTTGTCCAAATGGAAACAACTTATGGCCAATTCAGAGCTGGCCACTTTGCCCCAAGCATGCCGTCCTAAGCTAAGCAAAAATATTTCAACTCAGCTATTAGTGGAGCAAAAAGCATTACAATTGGTAAAAGACATCTACGATAACCGCGCAATGCATGAGCAAGACCGCTTAAAAATTTCAGACGGTTTAGGAATCAAACAAAATTCATAAATCATAAAAAAATAGTTAGTAATCTTGCAAGAAACGTTTTCCGCGTATCACAGAATAATAGAAATGGGTCGGAAACCTCGGTATGGCTCATTCGAACGACCGCGAAGAGAAGTATAATTGGCAACCATAAATCGGAGCTGACGCCAGCTGCAGAGGGCTAAAACAATGGGTGGCCGCTTTGCCCCGGGTGGCTGCTTTGCCCCACCCTCCCCTTATACCCAGAGGACACCTTCAGAAGCCGTTTATGGGCGTGTAAACCAAATATTGCGACATTTGGCGGCGGCCAGACCCCTAAGAGTTTACATGCATAAATGCTGCTAGTTTTTACCTTGACCTGACTTGCGACGTCATCGTTGACAGACATAAATAAAACTAGGTTTCGTGGACAGTTTTGTACAGGGCTATCGAATGCTCTTTGAATGCTGATAATCGGACCAGTAGTTTCTGCAGACTGGCCCCAGTCACTCGCCTTACGAAAAATACCCCAGTCATACGTGGTGTTGCGTATTTTACATGTATTTAGTGGTGCTGTCTCAGTACGATGGCGGCGCGGTGGGGCAGTAGCGACGCATTAGCTGGAAGGGGATTGGTGACGAGGGTCCAGGAAAAAAGATGGCGGACCGATGATGTTTGTGATGTTTTGGTCCTGAGTGTGCTTGATGTTTGAAGCAGAATATGTTTGGCTGATGAATAGACCGGCTGATTCCTCCAAATCTTTTACGTGCTCGGGCCTTGCTGATTCTGATTCCCGACACGTGGGTTAATTAGCAATTCACGCTTGAGGATTATGCATTTCCTTCGACAGACAAACTTACTGCAACAATAAACCTCAATCGTGTTTCGATCATGGCGCAACTAAATGCATCTAATCATAATAAATCGCCGAGTGCCTACATATTTCACATTTCGCTCACAATTGTCTAGCGTTAGCTTGTTCAGCATTAGGTATAAGCTCTAGTGCAAATATATGAAGCGGGCGCGGCCAATTAATGGTGATTCATTGGATTTTAAGCAAATCAAGGATGTAGACAAACCGTTCTCGGTTTCAAGCTGATGGGATACGTTTGTTTCCCGAACGCATTGTACAACGAACATTTTCGAATCACTATCGGATCACTCGAGCAGAAAGTCAGCAGACTGAATGCCTTTTGCATTGGCAGATGGTTCAGAATTCTTGAAAGGCGTTCCTTTTTCTCGTCCAGGAAAAGAAACATCACGTTTGATAAGAAAAGTTTTGCTTTAAATTGACCATAATTAACCCGCGCGGGGCTGGGGGGGGTAAATTTTACCCCCCTCGCGAATTTTTGCAATATCTCAAAAACCGCGACGCGCAGCTCCGCCAAACTTTCAGTCCCTTTTCTTACATCAATTTGACACGTTCCCCGAAAATTTGAGCGAAATCCGTCGGAAAATTTTTGAGAAATTGACGTTTAAGTGACGTCATGTTCGCCATTTTCGCCTCAAAAACAGCAAAATTTCAAACGCCGCTAACATCTTCATTTTTAAAGTAATCAAGACGTAACAAAAAAGGTTATACGTAATTCTACTTTGTCTATCAAATGGCTATCTCGGGTTTTTGAAAATTTTGGATTTTGGCCCAAATTTTTCCAAAAAACTGACTTTTTTGGAAAAACAATTATAAAATCCAAAATTTTGGGTGTATCAAAAAATCGGAATATATGTCAGGGAAGTGGTCTATGTGCACCTACATACCAATTTTTAGAAGAATCGGTTCTAAAATGTGGGAGTTATTAAACATTTTATGACGTCACGACACACAAAAAATTGAAAAATGATTTTTCTTGGAAGTTCTAGACCCCGTACGGAAACAAAAATAGCACCATTCGATTCGCCGTTCAAAACTGCATCAGATAGACACCTTTTTAGACCTTAACAACCATTTTCAAAATTTGACCTCACTTGACCTGACCTTGACCTGACCTCGACCTGAAATTCATTCAGAGGTGGTCCATATCACTTATTGAGTGTGCCTATTGAATTCTATGAGTAAAATGGCCCATAAAACATGTGTCCCACATGCCCTTTTCTATATTTTGTTTTTGGTGACCTGACCTGACCTGACCTGACCTTGACCTTGACCTCTGAATGATATTGTATGCAACGAATATTGTCTTGGTAGCCTAAGAATACGTTTTGGGCAATCAGTCTCAGTCCATGACTCCATTCTTCGGCAACTACGGTGCAAGGCCGATACTGTAGGAACTTGCAATTTGTACCCTTGACCTGACCCTGACATTGACCTCAAACTTAAAATTAAGTACATGTTTTTAGTTGTTCGTGATGAGATCTTTCGATTGGCGTTTGAATTTTCCAAATCGGACCATTAGTTCGGGAGATAACAGGGGGGGGGGTAAAATTTACCCCCCCCCCCAGCCCCGCGCGTTCGGCTGGAGACCCCAGCCCCGCGCGGGTTAACGAAGCCGATAGAATTATTGTAGTTTGGGGAAACATTTGAGAAGTACATATATCCACCAACACACCGTCCAGTATCCGCCTTTCTGGATCCGTTAATTGGTTTGGAAATTCGAGTCTGTCAATATTTCTTTCTTCTCTGGACGCCAGAACCGACACGGAGAGCCGTTCGTTTCACCTAATCCTGCCTCACAGGGCAATACTTAACGTTGCGCATTGAAGCGAAGGCCAGGACATGACCCATGCATGCCATGGCTGGCAGCGGCCCAAACTTTAACCCCAGATGCCCGGTCACCGCCTAAACAAGTAGCCATGTAGGCGGATTGGCCACCAGCCGAGACGAGCACCTACATTTGGAGGAACTATTGCTTAGTTGCGTATAGTTTGAAACTAACTTAGGTCTACATGTGCATATATTTTTATGCATATTTGTGAAAACTGAAAAGAGTTTATATGAGTCGCATGTCTCCGCGCCTCGAAATTCAAAGAGCCCAGAGTCGAGTGTGGGAAGTGATTTCAAGTTCATGGCCTAGTGAAATTGGGCCCAATGTCCAAGAATGTGTTTATCTTTCTGTGTGGATTATCAACACGAAGTTGATGGTGAGTGTGAGTTTGCATGCTTCTTTTGCCGTCACGTGCATACAACGCACGTCCATACGCCTCCGTCCGTGGCCGGTATTCCCGACCCTGAGATGCCGTCTCTCCTCTCGCGGTTCTCCGCTGAAGGTGCGGCGGCCATTTTGTGGCTGAGCGTCACGAGACGGCGCCCGTGGCACAGCACCCGACCGGCAATGACAGCTCTGACACTATGTGAACGGCCGACACTGTAAAAAAATGTTACAAATTTCTTAGTTAACCGGCCACTTTTCACTAACAAATTGCGAGTACGTACACTTCATTGTTCACTAACAAAATGCGAGTAGACTTCAAGTCTACTCGCAGTTTATTAGTGAAAAGTGGCCGGATAACTAGGAAATTAGTAGACATTTTTTACAGTATAGGGGAGACCGGGGCAAAGCGGCCACCCTAACGCTTTTTATGATGCCGACGCTTTTTTTGATAAAATTAGAAAGATTCTTTATATGCCACTGTGATCCCTATTAAATTGGCTTTTAACCTGCGCCCCACTGGGGTCTGCGTATAACACAATGGCATAACACAGTGGCACTGGGGGGGGGGGCTATTCATAGCCCCCCCTCCTAACTCCGAAACTACTGGGCCGATCGTCAAAATTCAAACGGCGTCTGATAGCCCCGGGAAAACTGTCGAGCGAAACCTAATTTCATTGACCTCGAGATCACCGATGACTCACAGGTCAGGTCAAAGTAAAAATTATTTGCATTTGGCTTGTTCACATTTTGGGCTCTGGCCGCCGTCTTACAAGTCAGATCAGGCTCATTTTTGGTTCACACACTCGTGAACAGATGCTCTAGATACCCTGAGGGTACCAAACTTGTATTTTGATTTTCAGGTCAAGGTCAGGTCATCACAGGTTTATATGCCTGTGACGAAAATATTATATCATGCGTCGGTCACGTGACACATGTTTTATGGTCCGTTTAGGCCAAAGATTTCGAATTTGATGTCGTCTGTGTCATTCGAGGTCATTTTGAGTCGAATTTAGCTTAGATCAGGTCACTTTCAGGTAAAAAAAGGTCAAATTTTGAAGTTAGAATTTTTCAACAGAAAAGGTGTCTATTAGATGCAGTTTGAGCTCAGGAACACGGTGGTGCTATTTATATTGGCGTACGATGTCAAATACGTGCTGAAAAATTGATTTGAAAAATTAATAGTTGTGAATTTTTTGCAATAATGCGTATAACTTGGCCATTTTTGAAGATATTTAGCTAAAACTTGCTAGAGTTAGTCATAATAACGCGTTCTATCACATATATTCCGGTTTTTTCGAAAAGTCAAAAACTTTTTGAAAAAAAATGTAAAAATGTAAATTTTGAATTTCATTATATAACATTTTCGAAATTTTCAAAATTTCGAAAATCCGAGATAGCAGTTTGATAGCGCAGTCTATTTTAAGTCCTATCATGCAAATAAATTGGATCTAGCTTAAAAACTGAGCCCTTGGGAGCGATTGCCGTGGTTCAATGTTTTGCGTCGAAATCGGCCGAACATGACGTCACTCTGACGTCATTTCCGGCCGACCTATGATAGCTTCGAAGTTCAAATTTTGACACAAGGTGTCAAATTGATGCGGCCGAAGGTACTGAAAGTTTGGCGTCGATACGTCAAGCGGTTTGGAAGTTATTGCAGAAAAACGGGAGGGGCTATAAATAGCCCCCCCAGTGGGGCGCGGGTTAACGTATTTTAACCCGCGCCCCACTGGGGGGGGGGGGCTATTTATAGCCCCCCCTCCCGTTTTTCTGCAATAACTTCCAAACACCTTGACGGATCGACACCAAACTTTCAGTACCTTCGGCTGCATCAATTTGACACCTTGTGTCAAAATTTGAACTTCGTAGCTACCATAGGTCGGCCGGAAATGACGTCAGAGTGACGTCATGTTCGTCCGATTTCGGCGCAAAACATTGAACCACAGCAATCGCTCCCAAGAGCTCAGTTTTTAAGCTAGATCCAATTTCTTTGCATGAAAGGACTCAGAATTGACCGCGCTATCAAACTGCTATCTCGGATTTGCAAAATTTTGAAAATTTCGAAAATGTTATATAATAATATTCAAAATTTATATTTTTATTTTTTTTCAAAAAGTTTTTGACTTTACGAAAAAACCGGAATATATGTGACAGAACGCATGATTATGACTAACTCTAGCAAGTTTTAGCTAAATATCTTCAAAAATGGCCAAGTTATACGCATTTTTGCAAAAAATTCACAATTATTAATTTTTCAAATCAATTTTTCAGTACGTATTTGACATCGTACACCAATATAAATGGCACCATCGTGTTCCTGAGCTCAAACTGCATCCAATAGACACCTTTTTTGTTAAAAAATTTTAACTTCAAAATTTGACCTTTTTTGACCTGAAAGTGACCTGACCTCAGCTAAATTCGACTCAAAATGACCTCGAATGACACAGACGACATCAAATTCGAAATCTATGGCCTAAATGGACCATAAAACATGTGTCACGTGACCGACGTATGATATAATATTTTCGTGACCTGTGATGACCTGACCCTGACCTGAAAATCAAAGTACAAGTTTGGTACCCTCAAGGTATCTAGAGCATCTGCTCACGAGTGTGCAAACCAAAAATGAGCCTGATCTGACTTGTACGACGGCGGCCAGAGCCCAAAATGTGAACAAGCCAAAGTGCTAATAATTTTTACTTTGGCCTGACCTGTGACGTCATCGGTGACCTCGAGGTCAATGAAATTAAGTTTCGCTCGACAGTTTTTCCGGGGCTATCAGACGCGTTTGAATTTTGACGATCGGCCCAGTAGTTTCGGAGTTAGGAGGGGGGGCTATGAATAGCCCCCCCCCCCAGTAGGGCGTGTTATACACAGACCCCAGTGGGGCGCGGGTTAACTTCGTTTTATTTCTAAAGGCCTTCACATATAGGAAATATTGGCACACCTTTAAACCTATGCATATTGGTTACTTTGCCCTAGACCCCGGGGCAAAGCGGCCACCGGCGATTTTCTTCTCCCCCATAACTAGTTACCTCATGTAGGAATGAAGTTATTGATGGTAAAAAGGTTTAAAAAAGGACGGACGTTTATTTTGCCATCATTCACTTGTAGGTAAACAATGCAAGGACATTCATGGAAAACATTGAATTGCATTATTTGGGTAACATATGTGACCGAAAAGTGGCCGAGATGAGCGCATGACGATACATTTCAATATCAAAAACGTTTTTTGTCCAAATGGAAGCAATTTATGGAATTAGGGGCTGTTCACATGTTCACTCCGCCCAGACCACTTTGCCCCGCTCCTACCATCCGAGACAAAACATCTTCCAGCTATGAGGGAAAACACATTAAAAGTGGCAGAGGAAATGTGCGATAACCACTCATTGCAGGAATGAGAACACTTAAATAAACTTCCAAACGGTTATGGCATCAAATAACGTTTAAGAGGCGTAAGCATATTAAGATAAAAAGAGCAACCTGGGAAAATACACCTTTCGTCTGTCACGGAAAATGGCAACGCGTCGGAAGCTCCAGTCTGGCTCATTCGAACGACCGCAAAGAGGAGCATAATTGGCAACCATAAACTGGAGCTGACGCCAGTTGTGCTGGGCTTAAGCGAAGGGTGACCACTTTGCCCCGGGCGGCCGCTTTGCCCCGGTCTCCCCTACGCCTTCCCTAAAACTGACGGTAATCGATCCAGTCATCAAGTTTTCACTGTTTTAAGAGGCCTCGCCCTTTTGCGCCGTTTACCTACGAAGTTCAGTTGTTGTTTTTTTAGGAGAGGGACTGTATTTTTATCGGAAAAAAGTTTGTTTAAGATAAAATCGGCGGTGGTTTCAGACGAAGGGTTGGTTTTATAGGTGAAGAAATAAGGGAAGGGACGATGATTTTAGAGGAAAGGATAGTGGTTTTGGAGGTGTGCGGCCGATACAGAGGGGAAAGGGCTGTGATGACGGAGTTTGGTAGGGGCGATGGTGACGGAATTTGGTAGGGGTGGCGGCGACTGAATGGTGAGGACGGCGGTGGCGGAAGGGGTAACACGAGAGGGGTAACACGGGCGGTGGTGGAGGGGGTAACACGGGCGGTGGTGGAGGGGGTAACACGGGCGGTGGTGGAGGGCGTTCCCCTCCGTCACCACAGCGGTGGTAACGGAAGGGGACCACGGTGGAGCAGAGGTGCCGCGGCGGTGACGGAGGAGAGGAGCCGTGCCCGTGACAGATGGGCCCTGGTGCGGAGGTAGTGACGGCGCCGACCCGGTCCTGCACTCACCCTCTGAGCCGGGATAGCACGGTAGCCGGTCCAGATCAGGGATCAGCAGCCGTGTCCAGCGCAGCTCTGACACGGCACGGGTCGTGTTCGGCACCCCTGCTACCACAGACATCCGACAGCATCGCCAGAAATGATGAACGAGGAAATCACAGAACATGATCAACATGACAGCCTCTGCTTAACACAGAGGCGCAGGCTTTATCGTCGTTGTGTTTTGGGAAGGCCATGAGCGAGTGCTTTTCACCGGAAATTGACATTCGCTCCTTCTTTTGTCAACTGTCCACACCACAAATGTAAAGCCGTGTTGAAAAATATTAATATTCGCTAGGATTTCGCAGTGGCGGATCCAAGGGGGGGGGGGGGTCACATGGGTCATGGCCCCCCCCCCCTTGAGGCCCGGGGGCCCAAAGACTTGCCAGGGGCACCACCGGCCTATCAGGGGTATCACAGTCCTGACAGGGGCACCACAGGACCGCCAGGGGCATCACAGGCCTAGCAGGGACACCACGGGCCTGGTGCCCCTGACAAGCCTGAGGCGCCCCTGCAAGGCCGGTGGTGCCCCTGGCAGGTCTGTGGTGTCCATGGCAGGCCTGTGGTGCCCTTCCTAGGCCTCTGGTGCCCCTGACAGGCTTGTAATGCCCCTGGAAGGACTGTGGTGCCCCTGGGCCCTGACAAGCCTGAGGTGCCCCTGACAGGCCAGTGGTGCCCTTGCTCGGCCTGTGGTGCCCCTGGCAGGCCTCTGGTGCCCCTGACAGGCTTGCGGTGCCCTTGGAAGGACTGTGGTGTCCCTGGGCCCTGACAAGCCTTAGGTGCCCCTGACAGGCCCGTGGTGCCCTTGTTAGGCCTGTGGTGCCCCTGGCAGGCCTCTGGTGCTCTTGCTAGGCCGCTGGTACCCCTGCGCCCGGAGAGGACTGGTGCCCCTGAAAAGTCTGAAGTGCCCCTCGGCAGGCCCGTGGTGCCCCTGACAGGCCCAAGGTGCCCCTGCGAAGCCGGTGGTGCCCCTGGCAGACCTCTGGTGCCCCTGGCAGGTCTGTGGTGCCCCTGCTAGGTCGCTGGTGCCCCTCACAGACCTGTGGTGCCCCTGGGCCTTGACAAGCCTGAGATGCCTGGCTATGACAGGCTCGTGGTGCCTCTGATAGACCAGTGGTGCCCTTGCTAGGCCTGTAGTGCCCCTGGCAGGCCTCTGGTGCCCCTGCTACCCCTGCGCCCGGAGAGGACTATGGTGCCCCTGAAAAGCCTGAAGTGCCTCTCGACAGGCCCGTGGTGCCCCTGGGCCCTGACAGGCCCAAGTTACCCCTGCGAGATCGGTGGTGCTCCTGGCAGGCCTCTGGTGCCCCTGGCAGGTCTGTGGTGCCCCTGGCAGGCCTGTGTTGACTGGTGCCCCTGCTAGGCCGCTGGTGCCCCTTACAGGCCTGCGGTGCCCCTGGAAGGACTGTGGTGCCCCTGCCCCTAGGGGTGCTCATGGGCCCAACAGGCCCGTTGTGCCCCTGACAGGCCTGTCGTGTATACTTGCTAGACCTGTGGTGCCCCTGCTTCCTGGCAGGCCTGTGGTGCCCCTGGCGGGCCTGTGGCGCCCCTACAAGGCCGTAGTTGCCCGTGACAGGTTTGTGGTGTCCCTGGAAGGACTTTGGTGCTCCTGACAAGCCTGAAGTGTCAAGGACAGACCCTTTAGACGCCAGGGTCAAGTTCGTCGGACTGACAACGATTTGCTTACCTGATAACGTTCCTGGTAAGTACTCACTACTCAGCGTCCACAACATATATACACATAGCACATTCATATATACTTGCTTACAATTGGTAAATGTGGTTGTGGCTAAGAGTTAAGATAGGGGAGAGTGGGGAAAGATGCCCAGGGTTTTGCTATGTCATATATTATTCGAAAATGACGATCGGAAAGCAAAAACTTGGAGTTTCAACGGAAGCCGACATCATTTTTCTCCAAAAATATCACACTTTCGTGCCTAAAATATGATAGCTTTTTTGCTATTAAGCATTTTCCTGAAGAAGTGAAAGGGGGCATCTTACCCCACAGGGTGGGAAAGACGCCCCCTGGGGTTGGGGAAGATGCCCCCTGCACTATAAGTGACATAAATGGGCACGTGAATCCCCTGAACGAATCAGTAGTCCCTTCGAGCCTGCAGTAGACACCAAACGTCATCGTAAGGGCCCTCAAAAGTAGTCGTAAGGGGCTTCAGAGGTCATCGTTAGGGCCATCATAGTCCAGCGCGGCCAAACAAGCCTCCGTGGTGGCGTTCGGAGACCACTGTGGGGCCCTTATAGGTCTTCATGATGCTTGAGGGCCCTCGAACCCATCGTGGGGACCTCAGATGCCAGCGCGGCCCGTGGAGCCAGCGTGGGAGCCCTCAAAGGATGTCGTGAGGGGCCCTGGAGCCAATAATGGGGCCCACAGAGGCCGTCGTAAGGGCTCTCAGAGTCAGATGCCGCCCAAAAAGTCGCTGTGTGGGCCGGGAGACCGGCATGGGAAGCACCCGACCGTACTGGACTCTCAATAGTCCCAGGTCGGCTTTTGTCTCTCATCACAAGTATGTAATAAATGATTTGACGGGCTGCTTGAAGGACAGCCTACGGATTTAGGGGGCGTCTTTCCCCATCAGGACAGGGGGCATCTTACCCCAAGGTACCGAAGTAACATTAAATTAGTGCAATTTGTTAGTCATAAAACTACACCCTGAAACAAACTGTTTGGGACACAGTACACGCATATTAATGTATCACGACTATAGCAAGGGACGCCAAAATTATCTACCCTCTTTGATATTTACAATGTTTTGACACTAAAATATTTTTTGAAAGCAGCAAATAAAAAACATACAATCACCAGCCAGCCGTTGCCCAACTGAGCTTCGCAAATTGTTGTGCAGTTAACAAGGCTGGCTTCCGCTTTACGCTAAGAACATTAATTTCCAGGTTCGATTTTTTGTTTCGCCGCTAGAGGGGGTGGGGCGTCTTTCCCACCCTGGGCATCTTACCCCACTCTCCCCTACTGACTGAAAATAAAAAATAAAAAGAAAAAAACTGAAAATGGGGGCCCCACCAAAATGAAGTGGACGAAATCCGTTGAGTTTTTAATTTTGGGTATAGGTAGGGGTACCACTTCGATTCATGACCCTCCCCTTGGAGTTTTCCTAGATCCGCCCCTGGGATTTCGAAATCTCGCTATTCAAAACTCATTACGCAATACGCATGTCATTCTCTACCCTACATACATGCTGTAAGCCTCGGCCAGTTCATCGTCCAACGTTTGTGGTTTCTATCAGGATTACTATGCTAAATTTCCAAGAAGCAGTGGTGCATCCAGGGGGTGGGGGCATTTGGGGCAAAAGTCCCTTCGGTGCCCAAAATCGACGAAAATTAACAGTTTTCGAGAACAAAAAGAAAACTTGATAACTTTAATTAGGAAACAATTGTTTCAAACTGCACAGCAGTGCGTAAACAAGCAAAATAGGACGAGCTTTTGGAATTTAAAAAAAAACTGTTTTGGGCATATTCCCCCGCAGCATCCAAGCCCGCCAAAACTCTCTGGACCCGCCAGTGCCAAGCAGTTTCCAAAGTTCCCTTACCAATAATTCAAGGTACGTCTTTTCGACTACTAGTCGTTTATTGTTTTCGTTTCGAATTTTCGTTCGAATTTCGATTTTTTCGAAGGAAACTGTTTCTTGCCAACGGCCTCGATGCGAAAGTCGAAAATTCGAAACGAAAATAATAAACAACTAGTTGCCGAAAAACGTACAATGAATTACAATGTCTATGTAGTCACAAAAGCTTGAAATCATACATTCCCTAATCAGGTTGTTATTTTCCTGTTGAATATTGCAATTCTAACTAACCTATGACGTTTCTTATTCATAATTCACTTATCACCCAAGGTGCATGTTAAAACTCAAATGTTCTGCCAATAAAAATACTTGAGGGCAGAGGAGAACTGAAAAGCAAAATGGCAATCGGTCGTAAAACTTTGCGGTTTACACATCCCGGCCATGTGGCGGTAAAACGAATTTTAGTCTTAAATGTTTCCCCGAGTGCCAAAATTTGGTTTGAGCCATGGACATTCCCCTATGCCTACACTTTCTACGAGCACACGTCCAGGGCGCACTAATGTGTGTTCGCTTATTTGTGGCCCAAATATGTAAGCCCAAAACCTTTCTAAATATGCAGACATTAAATAGGAATCACAATTCACAACTGTAAGTAAATGTTTGATACCAAATTCTGAGCAGCACCAGCACACAATCAGGTAAGGTGTATACAATCGTAGAAGGAGTTCTTGCGTAGAACAGCGAAAATGCATATACTCTGTTGGATATGCAACGAAAAACTGGCGTGCCCCATTCCGCAAAAAAAAATCATGCACCCAGAAATAAACTACTGTAGGTGTACCTATTACTGACATAGAGAAGACTATGACCCAGAGAATCCCAAGCTCGAACTTTGTGGACCAGCTACAAACGCTTATCGATCGTCTGACATCTCATTCCTTCCGTTAAACTCGGTTCGACCTCTGCTCGTATTTCAAGCGCAGACTTTTATAGCGCACAGAGACTCCACACTCACGATTACATTGAGGTAGTACTGAATGGGCTGACCAGCGCATTACTGCCACTACTATCAGACTATAACTGTCGGCGGTCTGTCGGGTGCTGGGGTTGCAGAGCGCCGACACGGCGCCGCCCTGCGGTATCCGAGTCAGACCCGGCCCGCCGCCGCGCACTCAGGAAATGCTCCAGTACCGCGGCGTGGCCCCGTCAGTAATGGGGTTCGCTGCAGGATCGCTGCCTGCCGGCGGTCGCAGCCGCCAGTTACGCATTCTCCGAACGCACCGGCCGCCGCCGCCGCCGCCGTCTTTGTCCCCGGCGTCGGTAAGACCCCCGCGTGACCCGCCGACCGGTGCGTGACACCGGTCACAGACCGAAATTACAGAGGCGGCGTAGCCGGTCGGCGCCGGCGGCCGACGGTTTCCAGACGGAACCAGCACGGCAGTTCTGAGCAGTTTGGAAGTGGCTGGGATTGCCGTCTGCGGTCACCGGCTCAGGAGGAGGGCGATCCCGGCCGTCCGCGGCTCCCGGGAGCAGGGAGGTGGCACTGGCGGCCGCTCATAGCACCATTCTCGGGAAGGTCGTCTGGAGTCTGCATTGTCACGACGCAGAGTCCAGGGAACGTGACGCGCGCTTTGGGGAGAGAGAAGTAGAAGTAAAGCCATAACTTGCATAAGCATAATTCAATGTGTCATTGCGGGAACAAGCAATCGATGTGAAATGACGGAACCGGGACAATGAATCTGTACTAGGTCCGACGTACTCAAACTGTTGTTTAACCTTGCACTTTGTTCCCGGGGAGGGAGTCGAGGGGGTCGAGCGGATCCCCCTCCTTGCCTTTAAAACTCGCGCAAAAAGCAGTCGATCACGACGAAAATGTCAGTATCCCAGAGTTAATCAATGTTTTACCTAGCCTTAAAATTCAATGACCCTCAACCAAGTGACCTTTGACCAATGACTTGTCTCGAGGCTATGTCAGGCCGGAATCGCGATTCAGCGTAGGTCAACAAACCTCATCCGTTCGTGCTCATTCTGTTTGTGATTTTAAACGTTCCAACATGTGACTGCTGTTTGTCCCATGCATTGTGGTGGATGTTAAGGTCACGGTTATTTCAGGTGAAGGTAATTGAAATTAACTGCTCTTAGCAGGCACGTACCCAGGATTTCGGCCAGGAGGGGGCCACCTGCTTTCGAAGGGGCCCCCCACAGTGTATAGGGCCCCCCAGGTTCCCCGGGGCCCCCGGGAGTCATGAAGAACCTTTTGATGGTGGGGGGGGGGGGGGCATAGTGGGTCCGGTCTCTCCTGCAGACGTAGGTGAGAAAACGCCACGTGTGTGGGAAAACGCAATTCAGTTCTTTACAACCTAATGTAGCATTTGGCTGTGATTTCTCGCGTTCAACTTCATCAAAGTCAATTAAAACGGTCTCTGTAACGGTCTAAGCCTTGAGAAAATGTGGAAAATTGGAAAGTAAAAATATTTTTGCTTGAGGAGTGTGCATGAAACGCACGGCATTTTATGAGCGAGCGCCTCAATTACTGAACATCCTCCAATTCCGGATATGTAGGTATATAATATAATAGTGGGGAGTAAATGTCTCGTTATCGGAATTCCACTATCTGGCAACTAGCCCTATGTAAACGCGGCTATTATATGTTTCACTAGGAAACGAGCGCAATTGTACTTTTAGCCAGAAAATAAATGCTTGGGTAATTCTGGGAGACTCTGTATTAATTGGAGGAATAGGACTTACGAGGAAATGCGATTGCAAATCGACCCACATCCCTGTGTTAGCCAATGACGCCTTTGGGGCCAAGGTTGGGGGGTATTCAGTTTAGCCTTTTTGTTTTTTCTGTGATATCTCCGGCACCGTGAAAGATATTGGCTCTATGAGACTGTAAAGTCATATTTAAACCCAGGTATATTAATGATAATAAATCGTTTAGCGGACTGACTCTGGGTGTAAAGAAGCTATTTTTCCCTGTACTTCGACCTTTATTGACAGGTCTTCAAAGGGGCAATGCGATTCAAAAAAACAAACAATAATCATGCTATACTGCCATCCACGAAATTCTCAAAATGATCGATGCTAAAACACGTGACACAACTTACAGACAGTTCGTACTCCAGTAGGTCTACTTTTTCAAAACACTATCCCATATAGGGCTAAGCGAGAACTTTCCGACACCCTGATTCAGTGATGGGTTGCATAATCGAGTCTCGATGGCCTCCCTTACGACACGGCGGGACCATGCTGGCTCGACCGCCAGCGTGCTAGCCTGACCTGGGTCAAATGGTTGGCGACACTGGAGCCAGTGTTCAGCTAAAGGGGATGTGTCTGACCTCCCATGCTTTATGGCTGCTACGTGTTCTTTAAGTCGCATGCTTTTAGGACGCCCGACGGGCTGCGACGGAGCAGCAGAGACAGGAGCTGACCGATGGCGATAACCGAGCCCAACCGACCGCTGGGCGACCCGACCGGACAGATCCGGCCGTACCGGACGACCAGACAACCGAACGACCCCGTAGTACGTACATTAGCATCCCCTACGTCAAAGGAACCAGCGAAAGAATTGCTAGGATTTTAGCGCCCCACCAGATTCGGTTAGGATATAGCTCGAAGCCAACACTCAGGGACAAACTAGTTAAAGCCAAGGACGTACCACCAAAGGATTTGCAAAAAGGTGTCATTTACAAGACTACTTGTGATTGTGGTGCCACGTATGTTGGCGAGACCGGGCGTCCTAAAAGCATGCGACTTAAAGAACACGTAGCAGCCATAAAGCATGGGAGGTCAGACACATCCCCTTTAGCTGAACACTGGCTCCAGTGTCGCCAACCATTTGACCCAGGTCAGGCTAGCACGCTGGCGGTCGAGCCAACATGGTCCCGCCGTGTCGTAAGGGAGGCCATCGAGATTCGATTATGCAACCCATCACTGAATCAGGGTGTCGGAAAGTTCTCGCTTAGCCCTATATGGGATAGTGTTTTGAAAAAGTAGACCTACTGGAGTACGAACTGTCTGTAAGTTGTGTCACGTGTTTTAGCATCGATCATTTTGAGAATTTCGTGGATGGCAGTAGGTATAGCATGATTATTGTTTGTTTTTGAATCGCATTGCCCCTTTGAAGACCTGTCAATAAAGGTCGAAGTACAGGGAAAAATAGCTTCTTTACACCCAGAGTCAGTCCGCTAAACGATTTATTATCAGATATTGGCTCCTTCAGATGAGTGCCTACTCCAGTCACTACTTATATCCAGTAGCCAGTAGCCACTCAGATGATTTGGTATCAATCAGGTGATAAGCGTACTTTCAGACGACCAGGGGCCCCCAGGCGACCAGGTCCTCCAGATGACTAGGGGCCCCACTGCCCCAGGCGACCAGGGCCCTCCAGGCGACCAAGGGCCAATGCGATCAGGTCCCCAAAGCGATCAGGGGCCCCCAGGCGACCAGGGGGCCCCCATGCGACCAGGGGCCCCATGCGACCAGGCCCCCGGCTACCAGGGGCCCCCAGGCGACCAGGGGCCCTCTAGTTGACCAGCGGCCCTCAGGCGATCAGGGGCCCCCCAGGCGACCAGGGGATCCCAGGCTACCAGGGGCCCAAGGCGACCAGGGTCCCCCAGGCGACTAGGGGCGACCGGGGGCCCCAGGAAACCAGGGCCCCATGCGACCAGGCCCCCCCGGCTACCAGGGGCCCCCTGGGCGACTAGGTACCCCCAGGCGATCAGGGGCCTCAATATCATGCAACCAGAGGCCCCCCATGCGACTAGGGCCTCCTAGGCCGACTAGGGGCCACAGACTATCAGGGGCCCATACGACGAGGCCCCCGGCTATCAGGGCCCCCTAGGCAACTAGGGGCCCCCAGTCGATCAGGGGCCTCATGCGACCAGAGGCCCCCATGCGACCAGGGCTCCCTAGGCGACTAGGGGCCACAGGCTATCAGGGGCCCCCATGAGACCAGGCCCCCGGCTACCAGAGGCCCCCTAGGCGACCAGGGGCCCAGGAAACTGGGGCCCTTGGATGACTGCAGGGGCCCCTCGGGTACCCAGGGCACATAAATGAAACTTTAATATCAATTTTTCTTCCGAGTAAAAGACGTTTTATCCAGTGTTTAAAAAATATCCTGGGGCCTGAGGGGCCCCCTGAGCGCCTTCGGCGCTCAGGGGGGGGCCTAGCCCCCGTGGCCCCCCCCCCTTGGGTACGTCACTGGCTCTTAGTCACTTTTTCAGTCATTAACCCGGCAGGCGGTGGGCCTACCAGCCACCGCGGTGGGGGGGGGGGGCATTTTTTTGCCCCCCCCCCCGTATCTCCGAAACTACTGGACGGATCCGGAAAATTCAAACGGCGTTCGATAGCCCTGTCAAATTTGTCGAAGGGAACCAAATTTCATTGACCTCGGGGTCACCGATGACGTCACAGGTCAGGTCAAAGATAAAATGTTTCACCGTTCACGGGCTTCTAGGGAAAGCGCTATAACACCGAGTAAAACGCATTTTGTCGAAAATCAGCGATAAGGCGTCAGTTGTCTAGTACATATGTTGCTATTAGAGGTCACTGGTCATACCAGGTCAGGTCACAGGTCAGGTCACCAAAGGTCACCAAGGGTCACCACATGAGCCCAACTTTACTAAGGTTATGCGATGCATGTTTTATGGCCAGTTTTTCATTTCCAACTCAATGGTGTTGGTTATAAGACCATCAGGTACGGTTTAGGTCACTTTCTGGTGGAGGTCAGGTCAAGGCCAGGTAAAAAAGGTCAAATTTCAAAGTTGATATTTTTGCATAAAATGGGTATCGATTCCATGCAGCTCGTCACGGGGAGTCTAATGGTGGTCTTTGTTTTGTGCTACGAGGTCTAGAATTGCTAAAAATTGAGTTTAAAAATTTGACGTCATCAATTTTGAACAGTTTTTTCGCTATAACTTGGCCAAAAAAGAGGTATCGATCTCAAATTTGGTATGTAGATAGAAGGCGGTAGGGACTATCACAAATATTCCGGTTTTTTTCGAAATTCAAAAAACTTTTTGGATTTTTTGGCTATTATATTCAAAAAATATATTTTTTGATTTTTGGGGGTCAAAATCCAAAAAATTCGAAAAACCGAAATAGCAGTTTTGTAGCCCTTTTGATTTCACACCTTTTATGTCTGAAACATTTTTCTGTATCTCTAAAGCTGTAGGCCTGACAGCTCTTCCCGCGAAACCTTTTTTTTGGGTCGAAACTGGCAAAAATGACGTCACTCTGACGTCATTAGCGGCCAACCTATCATAGCCTTTGGAAAAAATTTTGGCCACCATGTGCGCTAGCTGCTCCCGGGAGGGTACTGAAAGTTTGGTGACGATCGGCGCAGCGGTTCTCGAGATATATTGAAAAAACTAAAGGGGGGGGGGCAAAAAAAGGCCCCCCCGACCGCCTGGAAGGTTAACCCGCGCCCCGTTGGGGTCTGCCGAGCAACGCGCCCTGCTGGGGGGGGGGGGCAATTTGGCCCCCCTAAGATCTCAAGAACCACGCAATATAGCGACAAGCGGCACACGGTGTTGGATAGCCCCAACAGAGAACTATCTTGTGACCCAATTTCATTGACCTAGGTCAAACCGATGACGGCACAGGTCAGGTCAAAGGTCAAATTTTCACCGTTTACAGGCATTTAAAGAAATGCGTTGTAAAATCGAGTAAAGTGCATTTCATTGAAAATCATTTATTAGGAAATGTTCGTCAAACACATATTTTGCTATTTGAGGTCACTGGTACCAGGTCAGGTCACAGAGGTCAGGTCACTGAGGGTCACATTATGAAAATATCATGTGATGCATGTTTTATGGTCCATTTTATGTCAAATACGATTATGTGGGTCAAGCAGCCTTTGGGGTCAGTTAAGATTATGTTCTGGTGAAGGTCAGGTCAAGGTCAGGTCAAGGTCAGGTCAAGGTCAGGTCAAGGTCAGGTCAAGGTCAGGTCAAGGTCAGGTCAAGGTCGGGTCAAATTAGGTCAAATTTTAAAGTTGATATTTTTGCATAAAATGGGTATCGATTCGATGCAGCTCGTCACGGGGAGTTCAATGGTGGTCTTTGTTTTGCGCTACGTGGTCTAGAATTGCTAAAAATTGAGTTAAAAAATTTGACCTCATCAATTTTGAACAGTTTTTTTCGCTTTAACTTGGCTAAAAAAGGAGGTATCGATCTGAAATTTGATATGTATATAGAAGAGCGTAGGAACTATCACATATATTCCGTTTTTCGAAATTCGGATTTTTTTTTGCGTTTTTTCTTTAAAAAAAAATCATTTTTTTACCGTAGGTGGCCAGAATCAAAAATTACACACACAATGCGAAACTAATGCATGATAATTGATAAGCGTTGTCACCTTTCGCTGTCCTTTACACACGCAAACAAGCATAAGTGTCACAAGAAACACCTCCCCTCCCCCCCACACACACACCCCTGGCGAAGGATAGGTAGATCGTCGGTCTGACCCCAACCGTTCGTGTCTTTATTACGGAGCGAGCGAAGCGAGCGTAGTCTTTCCTTAGATTAACGGAAATTTCTGAGTATGAGCGGCCGGCCGGCCGGCCGTGGTCACGCTTTTGCGAGGCTTATATCTCAGCAACCACTTGACCGATTTACATGCGGTAAATTTTGTAGGGTAGCTTCATTCCTTCTACCAAGTATTGGACTATTCCCGATGCATGTGGGTGACCCCTTATGCACGTGCCACGTGCAAAACGAAGAGGTGTCAGTTTTGTAATTGTTGCAATATCTCGGTAACTACTTGGCCGATTGCGCTGAAAGTTGGCATGTAGGTAGGCACCCACTAGGCACTGCATATCCATGTGCCAGAGTTGGGGTGCTGTTGCACGTGCGCACGTGCAGGGGTCGTTTCCAGATCTCGAGAACGGCTTGACCGATTGCGCTCAAATTTGGTACACAGTTAGGGATCGGTTAGTAGGGTGCCGTGCACAAGTCAGTTGGGACCCATTTTGCACGTGCGCACGTGCAGGGTGCCGCTTCCAGATCTCGAGAACGGCTGGGCCGATTGTGCCCAAATTTGGCACATCGCTAGAGACCGGTTAGATAGGGTGCCGTGCACAAGTCAGTTGGAGGTACCCCCTCGCAATTTCGCACGTGCAAGGCCCACCCTCTCGCTCGCTCCGTTAGTCGCCCCAAAAGGTGTTATACTGGTCAAGCTAGGAGTTTGCGGAAAAACGAACATGCCCCTACATATGTCCCTATGTGAGCGCCCTCCATCAGTTCCCTGGGTGGGGGTGACCCGTCAGGCGTCAGCCCCGTAGGTAGGTATATACAAGGGTTGAGTGAGAATGAGTGAGACAGTGAGTGAGAATTTCTGAAGATGGATGAGACGAAAAATTAAAAGAAAAAATCCAATGGGTAGAAGCTCCAACCCGTAATCCGCAGAGGCCGGAGCAGCACTAGGTAGCGCAGAAGCCACCCGGGCACTGCAGGTGGAGCGATCGCCGCGCCACCTACAAGGTGCCTGAACCAGGGCGACATCTACGCACTGCGTCACAAGTCGCCGATACTTGGACGGAGCCTTGGCTTCAGAATTCAGGCATGGAGCCCGAGCGTGGGAAGTGGGAGCGTGGGAAGGGAAAAGGTGGTACGTGGATTGCTTTAACCCTCGCCGGACCTATTGGTTTTCTACATACGCGCCGGCCGAGGGGGAGGGAGGTCGCTTTCAGCTAGAGCCTCGCGGAAAGAACGAGCGTATGCAGTATGCATGGTTACGAGACGCAGCTACCGGTACCCAATTTTAAGGTCTCAGGTCAACCAGTGACCTCTGAGGTCAGGTAAGGTGGACCAAGGTACGGGTTCGGTTTTTGATAAACAGCTTCGCAAAAAATGACAGCAGAGCCGCGATTTTGGCATAATCGTATTCGCCTCGCTCAGGCGCCATGTGAAAGCTGCTCTGGCACTGAGGGCATTGCGAAGTTGTGACATCTGAGAACCACGCAGAGGTTCACTTATGACGCCATAGGTCAGCGACCTGACCTGACCTAAAAATGCGCTCGGTGTCACAAGATCCGGCTTGAATCTAAGGTCAGGTATGCCAAGTTTCAGCTCTATATCACCGGCGTGTTCGGAGCTATCGCGAAAAAACCTATGGGGGGGGGGCGGCAACCCCCCCCCCTCGGCCCGCGAGGTTCAAGAGGAAAGCGACCACTGGATGAACATAAACACCGATTTCCAGAAGCATGAGTTTGTTTTCATCAGACCTCGATTGCCTATGCATAATTACTTCGTTTAAAAGCACACAAATCTAAGTAATCTAGGGAGGTGATGCACCCCCAGCCAGCAATTCGCTTGGGCTGAACTGTGGCAAACGTCGGGCAGCTTGGGCTTAGCTTGGGTTTGCCCACTTTGATCAAAACCAATGTATTTTTTACTAGGGCTGAGCTGGGGCATGCCGCAGCTATGCCCACGTGCGGATAGCAGTAGCTCAGCCCGACATCTGCCCGCGCATCCAAAACAGGCTTAACTTGGGCGGAGCGCGGGCTGATCAAGCTGGCTGTGTCCTTCGGCTAACTGGAGTAAAGCCGGAGCTTAGCCATACTTGTTCGGCTGTTCGCGCATGCGCAGTTCTGCGCCAATCATGTGCAGCGTTTGTGACAGTCTGCGCGCTGTGCGACGAAACGACACACCGGTACTGAGGCATTTGGTGGTTGATGTTTGGGCGCGTGTGACAGCGCGAAGAAGGGATAGTGCTCACTGCTCTTATCAAGTGGACTGGCATGGAGTTTTACGGTAGGTAAGTGTATTGAATGGTGCGCTTGATCGTATGTAAACGTCATGATTTTGACTGAGTTTCACGCCATCAAACATGAAGCTGAATAGCTGTTCAGCCTGACGACTTATACCCTCGCTCAGAAAAGTCGCACTCCGTGCCTTTATATCTTTGTGAAATACCAGCACTTCTGAACCAGGAAAATGAAATACAAAACACAAATATTTATCTACTTATCACCGAGCACGCTCATTCTCTGTCCGCGTTGAAAATCGAATGAACATTTTATACGGATCAATGAGAAGTGCTTTTACAGTATTAATGCAACAATAAGTTATTCTTAAAGCAAATATGCAATGTAAATTAAACCAATAAATCTCTTTTTCAGGTACGTACCATTAGAGCAAATGGTTCCAAAAAATGGAATAGTTATACAAACCAGGACCGGGTGGACGCCGCAGTCGCCCTCGCCAATTGGTTTAGCGGAAACTGCCTGCTTATAATTAAGTAGGTATACCTACATATACGGAAACTGCGCCGAAAGCTGACCGACCATCTACTGCAGATGTGTGTATTTGTGTGTGTGTGTGGAGGAGCCAGACGCCTCCAAAGCTCTCATTCACCAAAGTGAAGTTCCTTTTAAACGATTGTTTGCTTATTGCTTTATGTCTTATGAGCGATTACTTGCTGTCCTTACTTAATGCTTTCGGTTGGGTGTTCAACTAAGTATTATGAAGGGGGAGGGAGGCTAGCGGGCCTCGTGATTGTTTTATAGTTTTGATGGCGCTTTTTCATGACTCATGCCATATTATTGCTGCAGTTTGCAGTCCACTGTTTCATGTATTTGTGTTTCATTTGACGTGTCTGTAGTCGTTTGAAATATACATTCAATCAAAGTCAACCACTACTTTCCTTTCGCAATGCTCGATGACCGGTTAACAGAGCATATGAGTGACTGTAACAATTTTGAATATGCATTGTAACCGCACAACCTGCTGAAAGTGCATTGGCTGCTCCTTGCTACTTGATCCAGTGTGAAGCAAAAGCAAGATGAAGTCAAGTCGAGACTTGAGAAAACAGGAGCCGTCACTCGAGCTGAACCCGAGCAAAGCCACAGCAGTTTGCAATGTATAAACCCCATTCACTTCTATGGCTTAAGTCGGGATAGACAGGGCACACAGAGTGGGCTTGCCGGAATTCAGCCCGCTCGGGCCCAGAGTAATCTCCATTATATAAATGGATTCACTGCTCGGGCTTAAATCGGGCTAACGCCAATCATCGCTCAACTAGGGCTAAACTACGGCTGTCCGGAGCTCGCAGAGCGGGCATACCTCCGGCAGAGCATGGGCTTTAGTCGGCGTTTTTGTGTCATACGCCGACTTTAGCCCAAGCCCTAGCCGACTTTAGCCCGACTTAAAATCTCGGGCAATCCGCACTTGAGCCTGCTTGGGCCCGGAGCAAAATTGCTGGCTGGGGGCGTGTTCAGGTTCTTTGCAGGTGAATGCATCTATCCCCTTCCACCTCAGGACCAACACGTCCTCATTCTTGAGCGCACTCGTTTGGTCCCCGCTGACGGAAACTCACACAAGCTAACCAGTGAGGGGGGGGGAGGGGTCCAACATGGGTGTGGTGACCGCTCCATCAGCCAGGTTCCAACTTCCAATCTACAGGCGGATAACGGGTTTTCACAGCCCTGCACTTTCAACGAATCCGGCTGCATGGAATAGCTTACTTTGCAGCCAGTGTCAAGTCGTGGCCCTGCGCCCAATTGTGCGCGCGGACAGCATAAAGCCCGCCTCGTTATCGGCTGAGGACAGCACGAGTCTCGGGTGGCGGCCCCGGACCGTGAAGGACCGCCGGCTCACATCCGTGGCCGGGCGGCAGCGCGGCCGGCCGGCCGAGACGGGCCGCGCACGGGGGAGGCATTGTTAGCGGCCAGGCGCCGCGGGCCCGCAGATATTGGGGTATATAAAGACTGAGAGGTAGTGTTCAGGTACACTCATACATCAGTGCGTGCACCGGCGACTGCTGAGGTCCTGACACCGAGCGCTGCCACCGGGGCGACAGTCAGCTCGGAATTCGACATGAAGGTACGTAGCGATGACCCCGGTGTTTTAGTTAGGACAAGTGATTGATTATTGATTGAGAGAAGCTCAAACAGAGCTTACTTTTAGAACGCCTTTGTACCGAATATTTAAAAGATGTTTTAAGTTTTGATTCTTCCCAGGGAAACTAGCTAGTTAATTCACTACATTTGCGGTGGACAGAGCCAGTGTTAAATCGATAAATCGAGCCTGCGAGTCACTGGCTGTCACCCCTCTAACCCACCTCAGCCCCACCCCTTGTCGCCCCTCTGACGGCCAGCAGCCCCGCTCGCTGTCACTCCTCTGACCCCCTGCCGCCCGCCCCCAGGGTCTGCTACCGCTGCTGCTGCTGACAGTGCCCCGCTCCCTGTCACTCCTCTGACTCCTCTGACCCTCTGCCGCCCGCCCCCAGGGCGTGCTCGTGCTGCTGCTGACAGCGGCCCGCTCCCTATCACCCCTCTGCCTGCTCCCTGTCACTCCTCTGACCTCCTGCCGCCCGTCTTCAGGGCGCGCTACTGCTACTGCT
Source organism: Amphibalanus amphitrite (assembly GCF_019059575.1). Lineage (NCBI taxonomy): Eukaryota > Metazoa > Arthropoda > Thecostraca > Balanomorpha > Balanidae > Amphibalanus > Amphibalanus amphitrite. The sequence continues at coordinate 104,277 of NW_024883119.1, read as the reverse complement.
GCTGACTGCCCCACTCCCTGTCACCTCTGACCCCCTGCCGCCCGCCCCCAGGGTCTGCTACCGCTGCTGCTGCTGACAGTGCCCCACTTCCTGCCACCCCTCTGACCCCCTGCCGCCCGCCCCCAGGGCGTGCTCGTGCTGCTGCTGCTCACTGCGGCCGTCGCCAGTGCCGACTACCGAGACGACATCTACTCGCCCACATCCTACGTCCGCTCGACCGGCAGCTCGGTCATCCGGCGGGGCAGCGACGGCTACGTCAGCCTCTACTCGCGGGGCGGGTACGGCAGCTACCGGTCCCGCTACTACCGCCGGTACGACGACGATGACTACGACGACGACTACGGCCGCCGCTACTACAGAACGTCCTACGGCCGCCGGCGCTACTACGACGATGACGACTACTACTACGGACGGCGCTACGGACGGCGCTACGGGTACCGATACGGAGGGCCGTACAGGAGATACGACTACGACGATGATAGATACGACGACGATCGCTATGATGATCTTTATGATGATTAGCGATAGAAATGAATGCACAAATGAATCGACTATTTTAAACACCTTATGGTACCATCAATACGAACCAGCGAAGATAAACCAATCTATTTCCTAGCGTCATCGATATAGGTATATAGCTCAATATGTAGCAGTGCAAATACAGCTCAACTAGCAGCGTCAATTCCGTTTTTGGCTGGAACACGCATGGAATACCTGATTGGGACGGCGCATTTCAGCAGCTTTAGTACGTCGCACAGAGTCGCAAATGGCATTCCAGTGCTACGCTGTCAATATAATTAACGAAATATAATTAACGAACTACAGGGTGTTTCACTAAAAGTGTCAAAAAGTAAAGGCCTATTAAAGTTATATAAAATATGCAAATCACGTGGTTGCGCACGTGGCTTGGTTGCAAATTTTTGGACATTTATGGTTTGTCCATTTAATATATATTTTACACTCATACGGAGCGAGGGCAGGAGGCCAAAGTTACTAGTCGTTTTTTTTCCTTATGCAGAACAAGAACAGGTTATTTACACCTCAACAGGAGGGGTGAATTACGCTTACCTTTGGTGCCATCAGAAACATTGAAACCGTATGCCGACTTTTCAGGAAACGTTTTATTCTCTCACCTCGCTACGTTCCAGATTATAAAAGGTTCAAAGGGCTTCTTGAGAGGTTTAAAAGGGTTCCTTCGATGCCGGTCGCAGTCCAAAAAAGACGGGGTCCCCCACCTCTCGGCGGAAACCGTTGAAAAGGTCAGGGTCTTTTTGAGGGTCTTTGAAGATAACAAGAAGCTAATTTCAACATCAGAAATAGCCAAGGCCTTACAAGTTATCAAAAACAGCCACTATAATGGCTGTAACCACCAGGAACTGGCTGGATTAGAAGTTCCTGCATCGAAAAATCAGCTGCCTCGCCGCCCGCCTCTGGCCAGCGCAAAGCCCCGATCTGTCACCGTTTTACTTCTGGTTTTGGTCAGTAGCTCTCGCAGAGCTGAGGAAGACTCAAGTCGCATCACTTCGGGAGCTGAAGAGCACCATTCAAGGCTTTGCCGACAGTCTGGACGCTGAAGATGAAAACGGGCTGTGAGGCACCTCCGGACACGTGCCGAAGGCCCGAAACGGTGCATCAAAAGAAGGGGCGGATATGTGGAATAGGTTTGAGTGACGGTGCTATCGTTTTTATATATTCAAATGTCCAACAATTGCGGATGAAATGGTATGCAAATTTCCGTAGAAAACATTGTTATTATGTGCATCATGACCTTTTACTTTTTGACACTTTTAATGAAACACCCTGTAGACATCAGCAAGCTTTAACTTGTATTCATTTACATTGAGACATATTTATAAACACAGCACACTGATACACCGGAGGCGGGCTCGCTCACTGGAGCCATAGAGCGGTCGGAGCTGCCCAGACCCGAATGTGATCGGACCCACCTGACAGGCCCGCCTGCAGCCAGGCGCTGCGGGAGGTCACACTACCGCGACTCAATGGTGACTTTGAACTAACACTCTGGCAAACAGTACCCTGATGAGCCAGCGGCGCAAGCAGAGAGATGACACTTCTTTCATCCTTCGTGCTCCGATAAATACCCTACAAATGAGCATAAACAAGAGATAAGTGGGAAACACTCTGCGCAGTAAACAAGGCTTAACCATAGTCCGAGACCCACCTTAGCGCCAAGGCAGTCTTCAACGAGAGCTCCTGATCAGGTCGAAAGCACAACGGGACGAAGCTGTTATCTACAATCTCCGTCGGAGGACATAAAAAACATGCCGCGTGTGAGGATGATACACAAAATAAAGAGCAACTTGTCCGTAATGTAGCCTAGCAAAGCTCACAGCCACAACAGAAAACAAAGAAATCTGGGTGCTAAACTGATATTGCCCACACGCATGAAGAAGCCGAAAAAGTTGGAGTCCGTCAGAATAAATGCCTTCTCTCTGCCACCACGGGCACATCAGACGCGCCCTATAAAGCGGGATCGACAAATCGCCTGCAGTTATTCAAAGGTAACCGGTTCAACGGATCGGCTCTCGGCTACTCTGATAGATTTTCTCACGGTCCGAAGCAGGAAGATGCTGAAATTTCTAGATTGTCGATCTTGCCACGTGAGTGCTCTCAGAAAGCAGCCGCCACGACCGGCCGCCCGGATACTCTGCGCCAGCGCCTGACAGCCGACGCCTTCTCGCGGAGCTGCCTGAGCGCCACTGGGGCGGCGCGGCGGGGCGCTGGTCTGGTCTGCGCCGGTCCGCCGCCCTCACACCGGCACATACACGCGGTCATACACTTTGTACACACACTGACGATGTCCCTCGCATCACGCAGAGATCATGGCGGGCCGGCCTGACGCCGGCACAAATCCCGTCCCCGTGCCCATCTCCCTGGCACTGACCGCAGCACTGTCCCAAACCGTCCGCGGCGCCGGGCGGGCGGCTCGGCGGCCCACCGCCGGCCGGGCCTCCGACGACCTCCGGACGCACCGGCCGGTGAGAGACGCCGGCGGCGGCGGCGGCGACTGCGGGGCAGAGGTAGCGTCACACACAGCGCCCGGCAATACAGGAACACGGCTGCACCGGGGTAAATCGCTAGGCGAATCGTCAGAACTCCTACTGACCGTTTAGATAACGTCGAATCAATTTGGCAACACATTGGTATGAAATATTAACCATATCCTTTGCTCAACACAGATTCATGAGCACGACTTACCGAAACCATCAAAAGACACTGAGCGAAATCAAACCATACAATTAAACGAAACATTCAAACTGCCCCCCCCCCCCCAGAAATTTGCTAATGCAGAACATGAATAACAATAAAATAACTCGGAAAATAAAAATACAAGTTGTTGAAGTCACATTAATTTTCTCTGACTAGTGACCTTCCACTTTCTTTGACCGAGTTGTTCTGATCACATAGACGATTTGCGATTCTTACCTTACGCCGTGAAGATATAAAATGTGTTCATAGTTCAATCAGTTCAATGTTCGGACAATACACGTCATCGGATTTCTTCTCTGAAACAGGCGAGACATAGGATTGTTATTGGAACGTAACTTTCATCTTATTTCGGAATCTCCCTCAATTCGATAGAGAACCTAAGGTCGTTTGACATACAGCGAAACTCAAGACGACTATAGACTCGTTGTATCGACAATGACAACAACAACAAAAATTAAAAGTGGACATCTCATTTCCGCAACGTTTGAGTGTGATTAAATTACGAATCCTGGACAAGACAAGCATAAGGGTTCCCTGGCATGTCCCATTTGACTATAAATAAATAAATAAGTAAATAAATAAATAAATAAATAAATAAATAAATAAACAATTCAAACCATTACCCCACCAGTCTCTATGACCGGTAGCAGTGTATCGCGGCGGCACCCACCTGGGGCGGCGCTGACCGCCAGCTCGCCGAGGTCGTCCAGCTCGTCGTCGCTCATGTCCGACTCGTTGAGCAGCGTCACCTCCAGCGGCAGCTTCAGCCGCCGGCGCGCCGGCGCCGCCTCGGCCTCGGCTGGCCGCGGCGACGGCGCCTTCTCGGGGGTGGTGAGGTCGACCAGCGCCGGGGCCAGGTCCGGCCCGTCGCCGCCGCCGCCGCCGCCGGACGGCCGCCGCACAGGCACGCCGTCACAGCGCAGCAGGGTGGGCGGCGGCCGGCCGACCGGCGGACTGAGCCGCGGCGCGGCCGGCTCGCTGGCGTCCGTCCGTGCCGTTTGAGCGTCCGCTGCTGCCGAGGTCTGCGGTGGCGGCGCTGACGGGCTAGCCACCAGCCCCTGCGGCCGGCTAGTCCGCGGGATGTCGGACTTCCTGCGAGCCCGCCGCCGGCTGGCGCCCGGCGTGGTCCAGCTCTGGCGCGCCGCGGGGTTGTCCCAGGAGCGTCGGCGCGGCAGGATGATCCCGGCCGCTTTTTCGACAGCGTTATCTTCGTTGGTCCAGCTCTGGCGCGATGAGGGCAGGTCAGCCCAGCTCTTGCGCCGCACCTTGGGCCGCGCTGGGTCACAGATTCGCGCAGCCGTTCCGTTCGGTGACAGCGGACCTGTTGGTCTTCTGCGCCGAGAACTCTGTCCCGGTCGTGCGCGAGGACCTCGCACCGAAGCAACGGGTGACACAGACTCGGTCGTCTCGGCGATGAAGGATCGTTTCAATAGCGACCGATTGGGATTGACGTCAACGCCAGCCTTTGGTGCCTGTCTTCCGCTGAGTGGTTTCGCTGGGGTAAATGACTTCATCTTTGGCTTTGACTGCCGGGCATCCTTTAGTACTTCAGCAGCAGAGCTATCCTGGGAAAACTCTTGAGCCGATGTCGCCGATGATAAGTTGGCCGATTCTCCCACGACCGATGACGAGCTCTCGGCAGGGTTTGTATCGTTCTTAGAGATCTTCTGTATCACCGACATCAGCACTCCTGTTGCCGACATTGGTTTGGAGGGTTGGCCTGTCGCAGGGGTAGACGGCTTTTTCCGCATCAACGGGGACACTGTCTTTACCACCGTCTTGGGCAGCTTCTTAGTGAGTTCTGTCTTGTCAGCTGTCGGTACCACCTCAACTGTCACACTGTGTAGGCGACTCATCAGCCAGCTGGGTGTTGGTACAGATGGTACTTCGGCTTCCGTGACGGGTGCCGGCATCTCGCACAGCATCCGAGCTTTCTTTGCCGAAACCACCACCACATTATCGCTATCTGCGGTTGCCTTACTGACGTTTCCAGTGGTTGGGCGAGAAACAACCAGCGTTTTGGTCACTGGCTTTGTCGCAGAGAGGAACTTGCCGTTGCTACTACGAGGTTGTGTGGACGCCAACAGGGCCTTCCTCTGCTTGACCTTGTCATCGTCCTTCGCAGTCATTGACCGACGTTCGCTAGACCCACGTCGACGCTTCTTTTTCACCACGTTGGTGTCCCCGCTAGCGGTCCTCTTCTGGCAAGTCGCGTGCTGCTGTTGCTGCTTCTTAGACCTTCCTTGCACGGTGCCGATTACCTGCAGTTCAGCATTGCTATCGTCCACGGTCAGCTTCGTCGATCCGGGTGCGGTGTTGCTGCCTGACTCACCGGAGCCGTGCTGTACCGACTGGGGCGCACCACTTACCTCCGAGCCGGACTCCTTGTCAGGGTGTAGTGTCACCTCTGGCGGCAGGGCACCGATCACCGCAAGCTGCCCAGCGTCCTCCCTTACCACCACGGTGCCCGTCTCGAACACCTCCCGTCTGCCTTTACACCCGACAGCGACACGGCGCAGCCTGTCTCGGCACATCACGCGTACTCGCGACGGCGAGAGCACCAGGCCACCATCCGAACCACTCATCAGCATCTGACCTTGGGAGATGCTGCGGTTGACATCAGCTAGTGACAGCTGAGTCACATTGCCGGCCGGTTTCTCCACATCCACGGAATCCGTGCAGTCGCGATCCTGTGGGTTCCGGAAGCGGCGGCCGTCGGCAGCTACGACAATCACGTCGTCAGCTGGCTGCATTCGCCAAGCCTCGCCCGCGTGGACGTCACCAGGCCCAACACGACAGAGATCGCCACTGGCCAGACGCACACTGTAACACGAGGAGCCGTCACCTGGCCGGACCGGCGTCAGCACCACCACTTCTCGCACATCAGAGACCCGTACGTTTTCCGGAAGACGGAAGCGACGCAGAGGGGGTCTGACGGGAGGCAGCCTAGTCACTGGGAGCGGTGCTCCGTCGGGGATCGGAAGCAGGGCAACACAAGATTCGGCCGTGTGTTTCACACGCACTCCCTTGGGCCGAACACGGCCAAATGTGCGTGCCGTGTGCTGGTGCCGAGCCGGCAGTGCCGGCAGGCGCCCAGTGCGGATGGCCAAGTTTCGCTGTAGTTGTAAAATCCGCGAGCGCTGGGCAGTCATGAAACAGCTGCCGCCAATACGGTATTCCGGGCAGTTGTGCACTTCATGGAAGATGCAAAACGGCCGCACCGCAGTCGGATGAAAACGGGGAAGGTGGACGCATGCGCGAAGGGCTGTTGCGATTTCCGTGTCACAGTCTGAGACTGGAAGTTTCTCCGCCTTTGTTTCATGGGTAATCACGGCAGAGCTTGGACCTCCTGCCCTGGAGAGGGGACGAAGGTCGTCTTTTTCATCAAAAGACTCATCGTTCTTGCAGTTGGCGCTGTCAGCTTGCAGACCTCCCGCGATTGAAGCTTGTTCCCCTGATGCAATCACTTCAGTTTTACAGAAAGAGGCACTGCCGCCACTCAATTTCTGAGACTGGGGTGAATTGGTTTCTTCGCTGCAGGTAGGTTCCATTTTGATCTCCTTCTCACCCGATAGGTCGCGATTTCTTTCCTCGTTTTTGTCAAGCGTCGTCGTTGTCACAGCGCTAGTGGTTTTAAGAAGGGATGCTACCAAAGCCTTTGCCATATCGAGGCCTTTTTTCAAAAACCGGTCGGAGGCACATTCAGTTCCTGAACATGTGCCAGACCCCATCGACACATTCTGAGTGGGTGATGATTGGTCAGTTGACACAGCAGTCTGAACATTTTGGGGCCGACTATATTTCTCCAGCAATGACTTGAAGAATGAAAGGCGATCCACTGGCGAGGCGCTCTCAGACGCTTCATGAGCTGCGTCGACACTTGCAGATTCGGCTGCACTATGCAGTAACACACCAGCATCAGTCGAGTTTTCCCTCTGTAACGCTTGCAGATCGACAGTATCATCATGCTCATCGTTCTCGACCACTTCGACATTTCCTGAAACATTAGCCACAGCACTGAAATCCTCCAGAGTATCTGGCCCGAGGCAGGCTTGTACCTCTGCTTCCTTGCTATCGCTCCGTTTCAGGACAGGTTCGTGGAGAGCCCGATTGGAATCGCATATGAACTCGGTCGTCCCGAAAGTGTCTTTTGTTGTGTCGAAAACCTTCGTCTTTTCAGGGGCACTGTTGGGTAGATTGACAGTCGAATCAGTCTTCTGGCTTTTCGTCTCGACCTTTTGCTGGTCGTTGCTGATGTTGTCTTCCGCGTCGTAATCCTGGTCCCTGTCATACTTCTCTCCATCAGCACAGGTAACGTCATTCTGCTGAGCAAGGGTATGTTCATCGCTCTCTGAAACATGGGAATCTTCCAGCGCCTCCAAACAGCTCCCAGTTGCGCCTAGGTTAACATCAAAACAGCCGGCGACCTCCACCTCTTCATCGGCGCTGTGTGGTGGGTTGGCAAAGGAATCAACATCTTCACTTTTCAGTTTGTCCTTTTGCTGGTCGTTGCCGGATTTGTCGTCCGTGTTGCCCCTGTGGTCTTCTTCACTGTTACCTTCCGCGGTGCATGCTTCGTTCTTTTGGACAAAGACATTACCCTTGTTGTCGGAAGGAGTGGTTTCATGGATGACGACTAAGGCATCCTTTGTTCTGTCTAGGTTGTCATCCCGATAGTCGATAGCCTCAGTCTGTTCAATGGTGCTGCTAGGTGAATCAATTGTGGCGTCGATCTCGTCCTTCTCCAGCCCGTTCTTCCCGTCGCTGTTTTTGTCCGCCATGTCGTTCTCGTTGCCATTGCCAACGGTGTCTTGAATGACACAGGCATCGTCATTCTGCTCGACAAAGGGTACGCCAGAGCTTGAATGATTCTGAACCTCCTCTTCCGAAGCACAGTCCCCGTTGGAATCGTAGCTATTTTCTTTGCAATTCACTGAGGCGTCAGCCCTTCCATCATCATATGTTTCAGCTGCGTCACCGGCTATCCCAGCTTTCTCGTCTGCCCTGCATTCTTCCGCACCAGTCACAATGCCTTCGCCTTGGTGACCTGCCACCTCAAGACGAACACAATCTTTCTGTTCATCAGAAACAGAGCTGTCATGTACACCTTTGTCAACTGTAGCTTCCGCCAGCTTTCGGATGTCACTGCACACAGACTTTTCATCGATGTGACTTTGTTCGTTGGGAACCGACCGAGGCGTGTTATCAACTCTGTGAATCTTTGGCTCGAAAGAATCGATTTCGACTTCAGCGGTCACCTTATCTTCCGGTAAAGACGTTGCCATGTCACCCGAATAGGAGTCCGCAGTTTCGTCCGCGCCTTCAGTTTCCAGTAACAGGCGTCTTCGCGGTCTGGGAGTACGAGAGCTGTGGCGCACAGCAGCCGGACTGAGTCGCAGACTTGGAGTGACGTGACTAGAAGTTGCTGGACTTGGCTGCTCTCGCGAAGGAGTCGGTGGCATGTCTTGGACTGTGGCCGCCGCCAGCAGAGCCCGCTCGCGGCTTACCGACTCCGTCAACACCTGGAAGTCATTTTCACGCCAAGCGTTCACCTTCTCCTCCACCGACTCAGGGCGCAGCAGTTTCCCATACCCACGAGTCGTCGGTCCATCGTTAAGGGATCCAGAGCCGCGGATACGCACCTGGCGATGCCCATCGTATATGAACTGTACGCAGTCGGCGCCCTCTGCTGGTTTGTCCCAGGCTCGCCGCATGTCCAGTGACTTGTGCATGACTTTAGACAGTGGGAGAAGATGGCGACCTCTATGCACTGACAAGTCACGCGAAGATCGAGCTGGGGACAGGTAGCGAGGCGGTAGGAGAAGGGAGTACAGCGGCAGAGCATCAGTCGAGTCGTCTTTGGACGGCGACTGCGCCGGTCGGAGAGCCCTCAGATCCTTTTCGTCGCGCATTCCTAGCCACACCTGCTTCTCTAGCAGTGTTTTGAAGCGCGGTTCTCCTCGTGGCCGCACGATGGCAGGCGGCGGCTGAGCAGGTGGCGGGTACTCTGCATCTCTATCAGTCAGCTTCTCCTTAGGCATAAGACAGTCTGGTACGGGAAAGCTCAACTTCAGTGGAGCCTTCTCCTCGAGAAATCCTTCCAGTGCGCTACTCGTGAAAACACCCTCAGGATCTGAGCCATCAGCCTCGACAATTTTCTGCATACGCTCGGCCAGCTCCGGGTTGCGTGGCAGCGTCACAAGATCGCCGGGTGGCAGAGGGAGGGGAGCAAACACTTCTCGCTTGTGTTCACTGATACTCACGTAGCCGCACTGCGAAGCGACATCGTCCAACGGCACTGTAGGTACTGAACGCCACCCTGTCGATTTGATGCGCTCGTTATCACCTGCACCAACAAAGCGACGCTGATTTTGCACGCTGGCCGGTCTACACCGAGCTGCGCCGCTGCGACGACTCGGCTGACTGCCTGAGCCCATGCGACGCGCTAACGGTCTGTCCTTCCTTACGAGAATAGTCGTCTTCTGATCGCCTTTACAGCTTTCCTTATTTCCGGGAGACAGGGCGACAAACAAATTCTTTTCCGAAACCTGACGATTGTGTGGGCGTGGACCAGCGGGATGGTTTTCAATTTTCTTACTGTCCACTTTAACGGAAACCACACCCGACTTGGACGGCGTCCTTGGTTTGGGAGACGCTCCATCGCCTCCAGTTTTCCCACATCCAGACAGCAGAAGTGTAACGTCGTCGTCTTTCCCGCGGCTGGGGAAATCAGGATGTACCGTGCCACCTTTGTGAGCTTTTTTAGCAGGACTACACTCCAGCAATGACTCTTTCAACATGCTGCTGTCGACCGTGTTTCCAAAGAAGCTCCTTTTGCGAACAATTCCTTTACGTTTACGAGTAACGGCTACCTCTGCCAGCAGCACTGGTGGTTCCTCAAAATCACACGCCGGTTCTTCGTCATCAATGGTAATAACCTCTGGCTGAAGCACAGGCGGCGCAAGTGTTGGTTTCGTGCTTTTGTTGCAGGCGCCGAGCTTCTTTCGGGGCGGCAAAACTTCCCTGTTCTGCTCCGGGTCTGCTGGAGCGTCTGAGGCCGTATAGGGCAGCAATGCTTCCGTCTGTAGGAGAGGCGGGCCAGCTTCATCACCTGACCCAGCGAGATCGCCACTAGCCATCACGTCCACGGTAATGTCAACCGGAGCGTTTGATGATGATGGGCCAGCTTCACGTACATCTTGGACGGTACTGATGGCACAGGTAGCTGCGCTCTGCTCTTCTGAAGTCGAAGCGCTGTTGTTAGAGGATGTCAAGCTAGCTTTGGTGCATGCCTCTACAACTGAACCACTTTCGGGTGAAGCCATCGATGGTACCAAATGCGAGGATGATTCACTTTCAGACGAAAGTTTTGAAGCAGTCCCGACAACGTCTTCTGCCGCCACAGAACTGTCATGCTCAACGGGCTCATCTGGTAAGATCAGCAGTGGTATCTCTGGTGGGCCGCTTTCCATGTTTTGCTTTAACATCTATGCTCTCGGTACAGCAGACCTTCCAATACCTCCCCTACCATATACCGAGCGCATTCGAGCACTCATCGACTTTGATGTGGCAAGCCACCAACACAGCTGACTCGATGTAAGGCTGGACTTTCTTCAGTACTGTACAAATTTTTGCCAGGACCACGTATCCAGCAAACTCATACTGTTCGAGCCTGTTGGGTATTTGAGCTCTTAAAAACACACACAAATAAAGCTTGGTTGGCTTAGTTCTCGGCGACACATCATCCAACAACGCCAAGCAAATCTTCAGTCACATTTAAGTTGCTGGGAATCACTATGGCATTCTTGAATATGATCTGGAATGAAAAACAGAAACAAACATAAGTGCATTGACAACGGCAAAAGGAAGTTCGTGTGGATTTCACGAAAAAAGAGAATGCTTTACTACACGAAAGCGATCACCCACAATAATACGAGTGGATCAATCAACACTCATGCGTGAATGCGGCAGTCGCTGAGCTGATCGGAACCGTCTGAGGTCAGGGAAGGTCAGAGGCCAGTTTTACCAACAGAAAAATAGCCGCCTGCCGGAATGTTTTGCCTAGAGACCGCTTCACACATGGAGCGTAAACGGTAAAGCCCTATCCGCTTACGTGCCCAGCACGTTTACGCTCCGTATGTGAAGAGGTCTTAATGCAAAAAATTTCGGCAGGCGGCTATTTTTCTGTTGGTAAAACTGGCCTCAGGTCGAAATATGGCGGAAAATGCTGGTCGCTCTGAAATAGTGGCGATGAGTGATTGTGGCGCAAAACGCCCATCCTTCATCATTTACATAGTAACACACTGCAGAACAAATGTCTGTCATGCAGGATTGTCAACGTGAGATTAGATGTCCGAATCGGCTAAATTCCATTGCCTCAACTATGCATAGGCGTAGGAACGTTTTCGAAAGTGGGGGGGCCAAGGTCCCAGAGGTCCAAAACCTAACCTACCCCCAAAATCCGATTTCTCCTCGGATTTCGGCCACTTTGTTTTCGCAAACATGATCAGAGATAAAAAAAATCGAGACAAAAACAAAAACAAAATTGGTTAAAATTTCAGGGAGACTCCCGTCCATAAACTCAAACTGATGGACGCGTTCCCCTGTCCTCCGCAGCCGTTGGCACCCATGCAAATTCCAGAGGCATCCAGCAACTTTTTCATTACGAGCAAGCGTGAAACGTGCAAAGCGAGTCTTTTCAATATGCCTATAAAAATCAGCATGAACGGCCCAGCTAGGCTCAGCCAGGCCTATAACGTTTTAAGAGGTTTTATATCAGCGACCACTGCAACTGGGCTGATTGACTATCAGAGGCCGGTGTGGGACTTTTAGAGGTCGGTCTGGGCCATCAGAGGCCAGTTTAACCCTCGCCGGACAGAACCTATAGGTTTTCTACATACATTGTATACATATATTGTACGCGCCGGCCGAGGGGCGGGGGCGGGTACAACCCCCCTCGCCGTTGCGCCCCAGGCTGAGCTAGCGCGTCGCGGAAAAACGAGCGTGTGCGCCGTTACAAGACGCAGAGATCGATACCCGATTTTAAGGTTCTAGGTCAACCGGTGACCTCTGAGGTCAGGTCAAGTGTCTCAAGGCACGGTTCCGTTTTTGGTGAATAACTTCGCAAAAAACGGCCGCAGAGCCGCGATTTTGCCAGCATCGTGTTCGCCTCTCTCAGGCGCGTCGAATGATGTACTTTTTGTTTGGGTGAGGTAAACTGAGGGTGTTGACCACGGGTCACGGTCAGGTCAGCGCCCCCAGGTCACGAAATTGGTCGAAGGAGGTCATGTCGCATATTATTCGTCCGATTCGGCAGGTCTTCCTGAGTCCATTGATGGCTTCCCCGACTCGCTAGCTCAATTTGATCGGTAGTTATTGACGACAAACTTATATGACCCTTATAACTTCATAAATGACGTCGCGCAAGGTCAACATTGCAAAAGTGACGCATCGAACCTTGCAAGGAGTGCATGAAAGATTCAGTGTGCTTGAGATAGTTGAAGGTCGTTTACGGCGCCAGAAAAAGTTTTCAGTTTATCCCCATTGACTTATACCTAATGGTGAGGTCACGAAAATGACCTTAGGAAAAATCCGAAATGTACAAGTTGTGAGACCCTAATGGATACTAGGTCCTCCAAGGTTCATTTCCCTGTGAAATCTCCTCTGGCAGTGAGGGCGTTGCGAAGTTGCGACATCTGAAGACCGTGCAGAGGTTCACTTATGACCTCATGGGTCAGTGACCTGATCTGACCCGAAAATGCGGTTGGTGTCAAAAGATCCGGCTTGATTCGAAGGTCAGGTATGCAAAGCTTCAGCTCTCTATCACCGGCGTGTTCGGAGCTATCGCAAAAAAAAAAGACTATGGAGGGGCGGCACCCGCCCCCCCCCCCCATCGGCCGGTGAGGGTTGAGGCCCTCAGAGACCAGTACAGGGCCTGCAAAGGGCAGGATGAGACATTTAGATGCCGACTTGGGCCATCAGAGGCTAATGTGGGCCCTTACAGGCCAGCATGGGCCCTCAGAGGTCAGTGTGGGACCCTAAAATGCCGGCATGGGCCGGTGTTGGACCCCAGAGGCCAGCAGAAGGCCCTCAAAAACCAAGATGGGCCTCAGAGGCCAGCATCGGGTCTTCAGAATCCAGTGCAAGGCCCTCAGAGGCTAATGCGGGTCCTTACAGGCCAGCATGGGCCCTTAGAGGTCAGTGTGGGGCCGTAACAGACCGGCATGGGCGGGACCTGGAACCTAGAGACCAGCGGAAGGCCCTCATAGGCCAAGGTGGGCCCTCAGAGGCCGATGCGGACCCTTAGAGACCGGCATAGGATCTTCAGAATCCAGTGCGGGGCCCTTAGAGGTCAATGTGGGACCCTAAAATACCAGCTTGGGCCGGTGTTGGACCCCAGAGACCAGCAGAAGACCCTCAAAAACAAAGATGGGCCTCAGAGGCCGGCATCAGGTCTTCAGAATCCCGTACAATGCCCTCATAGGCTAATGACGGGTCCTTACAGGCCAGCATGGGCCCTTAGAGGTCAGTGTGGGGCCCTAAAAGACCGGCATGGGCCGGCGTTGGACCTCTAAGGCCAAGATGGACCCTCAGAGGCCGATGCGGACCTTAGAGGCCGGCATCGGGTCTTCAGAAATCAATTCAGTGCAGGACCCTCAGAGGCACCTAAAGGTTAGTCTTGGGACCCCAGAGACAGAAATGAGGCCACCAGAGGCCGGTGTGAGGCCCTCAGACGCCGACTGGGCCCTTGAGGCCGGTTTAGGGGCCCTCAAATGAGGTCAATGTGGGTTCTCAGCGGTCAATGTCGGCGCTTGACCGCCACTGAAGTGCCCTCCAAGATCAGTGTAGGACCCTCAAAGACTGGCTTGGGAGCTGTTAATAGCTAGCGTGGGATTCTTGAGCCTCGTGACAATTGAATTAGGGCCAGAGCCCCATACGCCCATGGGGCCCATTGGTTGTTTGGGGGGGGGCAAATGATATGATGGCCCCCTGATTAGCCTTTGGAGGGGGGAAGGGCATGGCCCTGATCCCCCCTCTGCGACCGCCACTGCACTGAAAGTGAAAGGGAAGGGGCAGATACAGACATTGCTGGCCCCCAGCCTGTTTGAGCCGAGGCGTCACCCATGGTCACCCTGGCCCCCAGCTAGTACGCCTTTGACGAACTATGCCGACCCCAAGCAGATCCGGTCAAGCGTTTGTCGTTTGTATACGCATTCTCCTGCACCGTGCTAGTATTGTCTTATACCTTTTTCAGTGCTCGCTGTCCCGTGCCTCGTATTCAACGAAATGCTGTCACCAGGACCCACAGTCTTGTCTCTGATAAGTGATATGGTTTCCTTCATTGAGTGAAGGAAATTGCGGTCAATAACGCTGTAGAAAAAAAGGGAATCTTCATTAAAGGGCAAGCTGAATTGTTGTCAAGTTACCGGGTGGTAGCACTGGTACCTAGGTACAGACAGACACTTAAGTCAGCAAAAAGTGGGGGGGCCAGTTAACATTGCTGGCCCCCCCACCTCCGAAAATGGGGGGGCCATGGCCCCCCCGGCCCCCCCTGTTCCTACGCCTATGCAACTATGGATGGCTGCCGGGTCAAGGGACGCACCATGACATTTATGCAATTAACCGGAAACCATAGACTATTCATGGTTAAGCAACACCCTCCGAGATTTCCACGCCCTGCTGGAGGGGGGGCGTGGAGAACACCCCCTCACTGGCGAGAACATTCCCTCACTGGCTCGGCTCCTGAGCCACTTAGCGACACGCAGAAGACGTTAAAAAAGCACAAAAAAGCATGAGGAAATTCTTTGATTTTGTCAATTTTTGTCAGGTCACCAGAGCTCATCGAAGGCTAGTTTCAGTCTCTTTCGACAATGTTCGACAAATGGGCGCTTAACTCAGAAACGGATAGAGCTACAGCGCCGCGGGAAAGCACATTCGATAGCTCTTTAACCCTCGCCGGCACAGGTCATTTTGCGTACCTACTTCGACGACACAAGGGGGTGGGGGTTGGTACGGCCCTGGTACGACCCCCCCCCTTGCGTTTGGCCCCTGATCGAGTTAGAGCTTCGAGGAAAAGACGAGCGTGTTGCCCGTGACGAGAGGAAGCCGATGATACCCAATATTAAGGTCCTAGGTCATCGGTTGACCTTCCAGGTCAGGTCAATGACCCAAAAGTCGGGAAATTGGGACCTGTTAAAACGTCGTAAAGTGTGGCTGCTAGGAGATTTTTCGGGGTGTTGATAACGATTATCATGTAAGTTTTGATCACAGATGATGTCTTTGTGCATTTAGGCCATTTCGGGTCGGGTCAGGTCAACCAGAAGGGGTCCTGCCGGGTATTCGTAGTACCTACCTACGTGCCAACCGCCTCTGACAGCTTCGTTACATGTTACGAAGGCACCAAAACTACTTCGTAAATGTTCAAATGGTTGCTAAATTCGATATCAGCTCCAAAAACTAGTCTAGAAACATGTAAAACACGAACAAGTAAACCGAGGTCATCAAAGACCAATGAACTGACCTGACTTTCAGGTGACCTTTACACCCAACCTGATCCATGGGACCAACATCATGTCACATGTTTGAACGCTTGAAACCACGAAGACTGCAAACGCGCGGCCACGGATCACCTAACGGATCGGCAACTCTCCCCGCTTCCCATTGTTATCGGTGTACCCGCGGAGCGGGCTGCCATCTAGCGGCGCGGATATCTTCACTAAGGAGGGAGCCGGCCGCCCGCCGCAACCAGTGTTAAAAGGCACGGGGAAACGGGTGTGAACGCAACACCCGTCCGTCGTTTACATCCTCAGGATGTTCAGATCAAGTTCAAATCCTTCTCCTCCACGCAGCAACTCTCGATCCGGACTGGACAGGCAACTTTATCTCATGCGGGCTGCTCCCTTGAAGCGCACCACTGCTCCCTAGGGAGCACACCCGTAGCCGGGTGCAGAGAGTGCTTGGGGGGCTGGTCGTCCTGTCCATTGGGACGGGCTCAGCCCCGGTGACTCTCTAGGGTGCCTGTCCATACCAATGTTTCCCCCAATTCCTATAATCCTTCCGGCTCTGCAATGGTCTCAATGGACCGAAAGGGCCTAACCCAACAAAACAAAAACAATCAAAGGTTGTGAACGGATTAAATTACAGAGTCTCTCTAACAGCTGGAATGTTACCATAACATGGAAATGTTACATACTTTATTCCCTAATCAGCTGGAGCATGCATAATGATACAAATGTTTCTAGTCATGCTTGAGTTGTATGAGCAAGAAGCACGTCCTCGCAACTTTAACGTCGTTTTTGGCCGTACACGAAGCCACCTTTCCTCATCCGTCTGCCCATAGTACGAGTTCATCCTCTGTTCCTATCTCGATGGTCACAGGCTACCAGTTGGAGTAGATAACATCGGAGCAAATCCAACGAGCTGGCCATTAACGTGACTATAGGTGGATCTCGGCCCCTGTTTCACGATACGACCCTCCCCGCCGCTACAAGGTATTGACACTTAGCCGGTTTCCATTAAGACGTTGGCAACATTGTGAAGTTTGCTTACGTTTCCATAGGAACGGAGGCACCCATACCTGATGATGCTAGGTACTGGGTAACAGCGTGCTGCTAAACAGTGCTCGTATAGCTTTGGCCCCGAGGCTGGTTTAGCCACGTGTTACATCAGACATCTCAAAATATCTGTGGCTTAGAGCCAGGTCAGGTCATTTTGCACCCTATATATTGCCGCATACTCAATACTCTCTCTCTCTCTATATGCATAATAATATGTGTAATACTAATAATAATTCAATAAGAGCAAATTGAAAGGCGTCTCATTTGGTCTGGGCGGGTCATCCTTAACACCCTCAAACATCGGGTTACATGTATGTAAACAGTGGAATAAAAACGTTCACCAGCAGTTTTTTACTATAACTTTTGATAGAGACGTGCTAGAGCGATGAAAACACGTCAGATGTGTTCAGCTCGACGATACGGATCGACTGATATGCAGAATGACCCTTTCCGGTCAGGTCATGACCTTCACCTGACGTAAGATTTTCAAAATGACCTTTCAAGGTCAACCTATAGTTCATTCGACGCGTCTCGACGAGAGGAACACGATGCTGGCAAAAGTAATGTCGTGGCTCGTTTGAGTCAAAAGATATTACCGAAAAAAACGTTTTTCGTAAACACGGCTATTTTTGGAGATTTTGCTCTCTGGACGCTAAACCGTTGACCTGAGGTTAAATCTGTGAATAAAACTCAGAAGGACCTGTGAAAGAGCTATCGAATGCGCTTTTCCGCGCCTCTGTAGTTCTGTTGGTTCCCAAGTTATGCGTCGGATGTTTCGAAAATTGTTGAAATAGACAAAATTTGCCTTTAATGACCTCTGGTGACCCGACCTTTGATCTGACCTAAAAAAATGACCGAAGTATTTCCGCCATTATTTTTACGCCCTTTGGAATGCCGCTTACCCCGTGTGGCTACGTAGCCCAGAAGCCGAGTTAGGAGGGGGCGGGGGTTTCATACACCCTCGGCCCGGCGCGGTTGGTACCGTGTACCGGCCCGGCGTGGGTTTATACTTTATGCAAGTAGGATATTTGTGAAAGTTATAGATTTAATTTAATCGGCAGATGAATATTTATCAAAAATGTACTCATGAAATATATGTAAGAGATGACAGCGATCGGAAAATTACCAATTTAGCGATGGACGCTAGGTCGCCCACGTGGGTATGAAAACAACGATTTTCATGACAAAGGATACGATCTCAAATACTTAACCTGTCTCTAACGATTCTTGCCATTCTCATTTATACCATAGGTATCTTCTGAGCTAGCTGAGAAACCATGTTCCGCAGAAAAATCACTTAATTAGCTCCGACACGACGCCCTCAACACGCACGAGGCCGGCCGCTTCCTTAGTGAAGATAGTTCACCTAAATGCCCACCAGGTGGCAGGGGAGACAGATCGCGGGGGGGAGTTGCCGATCCGTTATGTGATCCGTGGCGCGGCTAATGCGAGCCGACATATGCCGAACCGCGATTCCAGCCAAACATGATCTCGAGAAATAGGTGACAGGTCAAACGTGCTTTGGGTCAGGGTCATTAAATTTTAAGGGTAGGTGTAAAATTAATTAACTCGAGGGAACTGAAAGTTTCGTGGTGATCGGCCGCTTTTTACGAGAGTTATTCGCGAAAAAATACAAGGGGGTCCGTTCGACATCCTCCCTATACGGGCGAGATATAAGAATAATAACACCATTTCCATAATGTTTTGATGATCTAAAGACTGCCATTCGTCGTTGACCCTACATCAATTAGCACTAGCAGCCCAAATAAAATGGGCATACAATGCCTCAAGCGTCAAAGTGTTATAATCCAGCCATCACTTAGAGTGATGGTGGAACTTGGAAGTGCTAGAATAATAAAAAGTAACAATGCAGCCCAAGTGATCACTTTTGAAAAGTCAGCCATAAATCTTAAATTGTGCCTATGTTTAGGAAAAGACCAACTCTTCTCTCTGCAGATAAGCTTGCTGACAAAAAGACTAAATATTGGCTCAGGCCTGAGGTCTCAGTGTGTACATCTAAGAAGGGATTTGCAGCCACCCACAGACCTTTGGCAATGCTGTTCCTAACTGGATAGAAACATGTGACTATTAAATTGATAAAAATGAACATGCTCAATTCTTAAATGCCTTGATGTCCCTGAAAAAGAATGTCAAACGGCTCAGTCAACAGCAGTTTAAAGATGTGAAATGGTTCCTGAAAGTCATAGCAGGAAAAGGATCTTATCAATCATAATAAACTTGCATAAATGTTGACTGCCTTGAGGGGAATGTCCTCAAGATCAGAAGAAAATGTGATGACAAACTAAACCTTGATGGCTAGACCACATCAACATTTTAGATGTTTGGGTAGCATTAAGCACAAGCATGTTTAGTTGATACCTTATTGCATACTGGTCTGAGTCTTGACTCCCTTCAAATATGCATATTTTACTCATAGAGAAACAGGGGTATAAACCTGAAAGCTGAATAACAGTGACACACTCCACCAATGACAGAATTAATTATAAAATCTGGCAGTTCTAGCATGGCATGAAAGCATAAAGCCCACAAGAAAAAGCACACACATGAAAATTAGGTAGGTATTAGGTAGGTCAGACTTCAGGGCAAACACATGTCTGCAGGTGGCCCAAAACCAAAAGGCAGCTCAACCTTTAGCTACATGCCAAAGCCAACTGAAAATAAGCCTAGGGACATTAGGCACAACACCAATGCTACAAATGTGACAACAGAATACAGATAATGTTATCTAAAAAAGATCTAAAGACAAATGAACGAGTAGGTATCTAATGACAAACACTAAATTGACTGGTCAGGTAGAGGTAAGGGTAGAGCAGCTTACAACAGCTGAAGTTGCATCATGCAAGTTAAAACAGAGTGGATAGATTAAGATACTTTAAATTGTATCATTGTAAGGTAGGTACAGCCTCAGCACACACTCATGACTCAGGCCTACAACTCCACACCAGCAGTAAAAGTTTTAAGCAGCAGAGATGTTTTTCCTCCAAAATATTCTTAGAATACAATGCAATGGCGACTTGAAAACGTCGTCAGGCAGCCATTCCGCCACCACTCGCCATGCAATCCTGTGTCACATTTCCATCACAACTCTAACTTTACAGTCTTGGTCTACTCAGACATGATCAGGACACAAAACAAAATTGTTCTATGATGCAACAATAGTAAACTCAGCGAGGCGCAATTAAACCGTTCAGAAACCCACCCGAACAGTAGCACACACATCCGCCGGAAAAATAAAGCCCAAACACAAACACCACCCCGGTCGGGCTTGGGTCGGGCAGCTGTGTACCGCAGCCGCCGCAGTCCGCGAATGCAGCGCCATCTGTAAATCCTACGCAACCCAAACTCCAGCCAGCCGGCCGACGGTCGCCCGTTCACCGGCGCAAAGCGACAGGTAGCGACATCTGTTGGTCTGTGACCGAAACCTGGGGGGGACAGGATAGGGAATACCAACGCCATGATTTGATAATGGAATGATTATGATCCTACCTGAGGATGTTTATTCCATCGAAAACCAATTATTGCACTGGCAATTGACATAGCTACCTACCTACAACGTCGTTTTTCGCCGGCGCCGGTAAATGCTACGACAATGGCTTCCAGTTCCGGTCAAGTTCAAGCTCAACTTAAAATGGTTTCCGCGCACAGCACATTACATTTTAAGACGGGAGCACCTGGAATACGAAGCTAACTCGTTAGGAAACATGTACGAAACCCAAATCCGAGCATCTCATTAAAATGCTATTTGTTGCCCAAACCCCCATGCCCCGTAACAATCCAGCCTCATCGGTCGAGCTTAGGAAAAAAGATCGGCTTATTTCAAGGGAATGTTACTATGGGTTCTCACGAGGCCAGTCTCCCCAAAAAAGTCAGTGATAAACTCACAGGAATCGCTGTATCCAAGGCCGTAATGGATCCAAGGTCGTTCCGCATCAATCCGCCAGCGACATGCGGCGAGAAATCCATTCGGATTTATAGCGTTTGCAAGTAAGCATGTTCTATGCGATTCACACTGCGCAAGCAGCCGATGCGGCTGGAAGAGTAACATCGAAGTTCGTTGATTCATGATCAGTGTTAAAAAGATTACGCTCATTTTTATTTATATGAAATATTCTCTTCTGAATTTCTCAGTTTTCCTACGCCAATATTTGATAACTTTCAAATAACAAGTGATTTTCAAATGTCTTTCTGTTACACCATTTTAAGTTCACAGAATTAAGAACACACCATAGGGGACAAACACGGCGAACCCCTTGCGCATTCTGTTGTCGGCTAGGAGGGAATCCCACTCAAGTGAACGGAAAAATGAGCCTTATTGATTTCCGATATTTGCCTCGGCGGAAAGTGGACGCACGCGGGTCCCGCGGGTCCAAGGCAAACCCGCGGGTCTGAGAAGAAAACGGTTGTTAATTGGTTGTTTTTTTGTGATTTAAAAGCTGAATTTTGGTTGTTTATAGAGTGTAAATTTAATTTAATTGGTAAGTAGCTACTTTCCCAATGTTTCCAATGGTGTTAATAATTGTAAAAATGTCAACAGTTGCATTGCATTTCTTGTTGCAAGATTCATATCAATATCAGTTGGGGAAACTACGAGGCGAAGATCCAAAAAATTGATCGGTCAATTAATAGACTTTTGATGACCATATATCGGCATAAATGCAGCCCTCGCTACTTCGGGTGAAAAACGGTTTAACGTGCCGGTATTTGCACTTTGCAGTATGGCTCCCACTTATTAGAGAGCAAAGGTTTCCATTTTCCACTAGGGATTAATGTGGTTTGATTAAATTCCGCAAATTCACTGGAAAACGTTGATAGGAAAACAGCTTTTCTGCAGCCTGCAGGTTCTGGGTGTCACAATTATAGTCCATTTTTTTTCAAAAGGCGCACGGCCCGAAAATCGATTTTAGAATTGTCACGTGCAAAGTGATGGTTTTTACAGAAATCAACGAACACCGGCTTGGCACGTTTGACTGGCCGGCTCGATCGGCTGGTCTCTGACTTGCGATAGTTTGGAAAAAAGTATAGACAATAGACATACGACTCATAATGAGGAACTGTGAATCGAAAATGCTTCCACACGGGGTCTAGCCATAGGCACTAAACAAATGATTAAACTGATCACGTGGATGACCTGTTTGCAGACCTACAAAAGTAACACACGGATTGACATTTTGTTTTAGATTTATTTCTGCTGAGTACAAAAAGAAACATGAGCCAGCATATCTGCCGATCTATTACAATGCTGATCGAACGATTTCTGCACTGGGAAGAAGTCGGGTATGCGCCAACTAAATCTGGAAAGACTTTGACTTATAAAAAGACGACTGAAGTTTGTAGGTAGCACGCGAGAACACAGTGTAAGACAACAACATGGAACGTCACCAGCTTCAGCAGCTGACAATGGCATGTTTTCCATGAGCTTGCCGTTCAGAATTCCGGCCCCCGACAGATTCCGTCTCGAATGTTTAAATAGTTGCCGCTTGCTATTTCTCAAGTGATGGGCTGGCTGTGGAATCAAGGTTAATACAGGAGTGACGTTAAATTTGCATTCAAAATCAACAGGATGGCTCAAATCTATGAATTTACTAACATTCTGTAATGTGACACGATTTAAAAGCTAAATTGAACAACTCGCTCCGTTATATGGCCTTGCGTTGCACTGTGCTTATCTTTCAAAAATGGCCGCGAAATTCTTCTCGGCTTGCGTTATTTTCTAGCGTCTGGCACGTGCCTACTCCAAAATAATACTTCGGGCCATGAGCCTTTTGAAAAAAAATGGACTATAGCTGGTCATTCCAATTCCATAAATGGATCGGTGTTTTGAAAGAAAATTGTTAAAAGATTTGATTTAATTACAATAAATATGGATATTTAACTTAAAATCATAATTTAACCAAAATGTAAAACCATCAACAAAATAATAAAAATTATGACATTTTGAAACCATGGTGCCGGGTGCTGCTTACATTTTTTGGTGCGTCTGGTCTGTTTCAATCCGCCATATTTATCAATTGCTGTTTGACCTTGTATTGTAACTCTGCGATTTAGAGCCACCAGTGCATTGTGCACCGAGTGAGTGTAGGCCTTGTGTGGTTAAAAACATTCTTATGCCTTATTTTTCATTTGAATGCTAGGATGCATGGAAAAGATGAAGTTTTCTGATTTTATGACCGTATAGTCATTGCCCCGCCCACTCTAGCCGTTGATTGGCTGATCACATTTTAGTTTGGCGCCTCATAGTTTCTCCAACTGATATATATATATATATATATATATATATATATATATATATATTGGTATATTTTGGCAGAATATCTTCTTTGATACATGTTTCATTGTAGACCAAGGAGTTGTGAGCTTTAGCAAGCTTTCGGTTGGTTCTTTCTATAGTGCGAATCAGTTTTTTGGTACCAGACGGAAGACCAAATATTAGTTGTCCAAAATTGCTCATTAATGAGTCACACAATCGTTAAAATCGTTAAAAATAAGTGACGTTTCGGTTTATTGTCTCTAAACCATTATCAAACAAGTCGTTCACGAATCGAAAAACACAGTACCAGATGCAGTTGTTTTACATAATACATGACAAAATGTCTCGTGAATAGGGGTAAGACCACTTCTTTTAGACATATACACAAAAATACCTATCACCTAAGAAGGAATTGCGCAGCGTAAGGGTGACTAGACTAGTCACATACAAGGCTAATCACACGGACACATCGTTCTTGACGTCCGGATTAGCGCCACAGGCCTAGTGTGACACATGAGTTGACCTGTTTGTTGAGTGTTGGTGTGTGCTGTCTAATGAGTAAGGCTTCAGCAATGAAGAGTCTATATTTGTTGTGTTCTGTTTTGATGATGTCTGTGTTTTCTGTGAGATGTTTTCTGGTGAGTGTTGTGTGGTGTTCTTGGTTCATGTGCTGTTTGGGGGCCCCATCCCTCAAGTGCATGGTGAGGCGTCGCGAAAGTGACGTAGTTGTAGCACCGATGTAGCTTATATCTCGAAGCCTACAATCTTCGAAAGGACAAGAAAAACGATAAACTACATTGGTGCACTTCAACTTGTCATTTTTGCTGTGTGTGTTGTTTCGTATGAGCAGGTCTTTTGTCTTACTATTCCTGTAGTAAATGACCAATAGTAAACGGTCATTCTCGTCAACGCATTTTACATGGCCATATATGATGTCTCTAATAACTCGCTCGTCTATTTTATATGCAGTTGACATCTGGTTGCGGTAGAAAATTCGGATTTTTCTACCGCTGTTCGTCCCGTTTGTCCCGTTTGTGTCGTCCGTCCCGTTTGTCCCATTACTCTCATTTGTCCCGTTTGCACCGTTCGTCTCATCTGTCCCGTTTGTCATGTTACCTTTTTCGATCTCCCTGTCCAGGTAAGTTCTGATTTCGTCATCTATCTCTTGGTTTGAATATCCATTGTTAACTAATATCTGCTTAATCCTAGTGAATTCTACATGTAACAAATCCCATGACGAACATACTTTTACCGCTCTTCGTATAAAAGCACGGATAACACTCTTTTTGTATCTGGAAGGACACTCACTGATCCCATTCAAACATTTTCCAGCGTCAGTAGCTTTGCGATGCACTGACGTGATGAAAGTGTTGGTTTGGGCTTTGACCATCACATCCAGAAAAGGAAGTTTACTCTCGACACTCAGTTCAAAAGTAAATCTTAGAATGGAGCTCGATTCTAACTTAGATATTATTGCATGAAGATGCTCCTCGTTTCTGACGTCTACAAAAATGTCGTCTACGTATCGACAATAGATATTGGGGGCTACGTCCGCGTCTTCTAAAAGTTTTCCCTCTACTTCACACATATAAAAATTGGCAAATAGAGGCCCTAACGGTGAACCCATTGCAATCCCATCCTTTTGCCGATACAGCTGGCCATCGGGGCCACGAAATGGGGACTCAGTTGTGCAGGCCCGGAGTAACTTTTCAAGAATCTCCCTAGATAGTTGAAGGGGAGGTAGTGTCGAGCTGTTGTAGACCTTGTCAAGGATGATACTAATAGTCTCCTCAACTGGGACATTAGTGAAAAGGCTTTCTACATCTATGGAAGCCAGTATGCCTGAGGGCTGTCTGCCTCTAAGGAGGTCGATAAACTCCTCTGTAGATCTGAGGTTGTGTCCAGTTGGCAGGTAAGGCTGTAGCAGGGTGTTCAGGCGTTTGGCTAGCATGTACGTGCTAGCCAAATATCTATATACCCCCAATATCTATTGTCGATACGTAGACGACATTTTTGTAGACGTCAGAAACGAGGAGCATCTTCATGCAATAATATCTAAGTTAGAATCGAGCTCCATTCTAAGATTTACTTTTGAACTGAGTGTCGAGAGTAAACTTCCTTTTCTGGATGTGATGGTCAAAGCCCAAACCAACACTTTCATCACGTCAGTGCATCGCAAAGCTACTGACGCTGGAAAATGTTTGAATGGGATCAGTGAGTGTCCTTCCAGATACAAAAAGAGTGTTATCCGTGCTTTTATACGAAGAGCGGTAAAAGTATGTTCGTCATGGGATTTGTTACATGTAGAATTCACTAGGATTAAGCAGATATTAGTTAACAATGGATATTCAAACCAAGAGATAGATGACGAAATCAGAACTTACCTGGACAGGGAGATCGAAAAAGGTAACATGACAAACGGGACAGATGAGACGAACGGTGCAAACGGGACAAATGAGAGTAATGGGACAAACGGGACGGACGACACAAACGGGACAAACGGGACGAACAGCGGTAGAAAAATCCGAATTTTCTACCGCAACCAGATGTCAACTGCATATAAAATAGACGAGCGAGTTATTAGAGACATCATATATGGCCATGTAAAATGCGTTGACGAGAATGACCGTTTACTATTGGTCATTTACTACAGGAATAGTAAGACAAAAGACCTGCTCATACGAAACAACACACACAGCAAAAATGACAAGTTGAAGTGCACCAATGTAGTTTATCGTTTTTCTTGTCCTTTCGAAGATTGTAGGCTTCGAGATATAAGCTACATCGGTGCTACAACTACGTCACTTTCGCGACGCCTCACCATGCACTTGAGGGATGGGGCCCCCAAACAGCACATGAACCAAGAACACCACACAACACTCACCAGAAAACATCTCACAGAAAACACAGACATCATCAAAACAGAACACAACAAATATAGACTCTTCATTGCTGAAGCCTTACTCATTAGACAGCACACACCAACACTCAACAAACAGGTCAACTCATGTGTCACACTAGGCCTGTGGCGCTAATCCGGACGTCAAGAACGATGTGTCCGTGTGATTAGCCTTGTATGTGACTAGTCTAGTCACCCTTACGCTGCGCAATTCCTTCTTAGGTGATAGGTATTTTTGTGTATATGTCTAAAAGAAGTGGTCTTACCCCTATTCACGAGACATTTTGTCATGTATTATGTAAAACAACTGCATCTGGTACTGTGTTTTTCGATTCGTGAACGACTTGTTTGATAATGGTTTAGAGACAATAAACCGAAACGTCACTTATTTTTAACGATTTTAACGATTGTGTGACTCATTAATGAGCAATTTTGGACAACTAATATTTGGTCTTCCGTCTGGTACCAAAAAACTGATTCGCACTATAGAAAGAACCAACCGAAAGCTTGCTAAAGCTCACAACTCCTTGGTCTACAATGAAATATATATATATATATATATATATATATATATATATATATATATATATATATATATATATATACCGTAAAACGGGGTGTTAAGGGACAGTTTCGAGGTGTTTTGTTATATAACTCAAGAAGGGTTGGAGATAGAAGCATCAAATTGTCAGCGTTTTATGTGGAATTTGGTGCTTTACATGCCTGCCACATTAAAGTTTTTAAGATTTATACCTGCATATTATTTTTTATTATTTTTCATCACTGTCCCTTAGCACCCCAATGTGGGGTGTTAAGGGACACCTATATTATTCCAAGAAATGGTCATCAAATGCCCACAATTGGGGTGTGGAAGGGCACACAATTTATTTATTGAAATGTTTTGCATATTCTGTCACAAAACAAGTCAGGTTCATTCACCACTAATGACCTTTTTAGCCAATTACGTGTAATGCAGTTTACGTTTGTGGAAAATGTGCTAATTATACAGTAAACAGAACCAAAAAGTAATCTTCTGTCATCAATTAAAACCCATGTTGAAGCTAGTCACTTGTCATTATGTTGCCCTCTTTGTTTTAGCCTTTTTATGATGACATCACATTTACCTACATCAGTCTCCATTGACCCATCATTGTAAAAGAGAGTGTTGAGATGTTTTGTTACATAACTTAAGATGTGTTAGAGATAAAAGCATGAACTTGCCAGCATTTTATGTGGAATTTGGTGTTTTCCATGCCTACTGAAAGAAAACTTAATGAAATTATATTTAGATATTATTTTCTATTTTTTCTTCCCTGTCCCTTAGCACCCCACATCCACCTCAAAATATGCATGTATCCGGAAAAGAGGAAGAGCATGATGAATGAATGGGTGGATTTGCACAAGCTTTTCAGGAAACATGTGCAATACATGTGACAATACACCTATGCATTCATTTTCCCTGTACACCCACCAGTTTATGTGGTACACACAGAGTTTTGGAGATGTTTCAATTTTGTGAAAATGTAGCATGATTTTCAAATCCATCTTTGAACCAAATCACTTGCATGAAAAACCATACCATTTTGTCCTATGGTCAAGAGCAAAACAGTGTCAACTACCACACTGAAGTTTTTATTGAACCTTCTCAAATTAGGAAGTTAATATGACTCAAAGTTTTTCCCATGCAACTGTCCCTTAACACCCCACTGTCCCTTAACACCCCATTTTACGGTATATATATATATATATATATATATATATATATATATATATATATATATATATATATATATATATATATATATATATATATATATATATATATATATATATATATATATATATATATATATGATACCATGAGATTTTGGCATTAGTAGAGCAGACATCACACGAAGGTTTTCCAACCGAGGAGAGGCACTGTAGGTTTGTAGGTTGTAGGGTAGGTTTGTAGGGGTATGTACTTTGTAGGTTTTTAGGTTGTAGGTTGGGTTAGGTCAGGTTAGGTTAGGTTTGCTTAGGTTTTCCTAGAAAGAAGCACCTCTGGGTATGGCGCCTCTCCTTGGTTGGAAAATCTTCATGTGACGTCTGCTCTAGGTACTAATACTGACATTTTCCGTTAAGTAGACTTTCTTCAATTTTTGGTCCTCAGCTTTTCGTCCTACTTTTTTGGGTATTCTCTTAGCAGACGTCGCCCCTGCTGCCATATCTAGTAGGGTAGGTTGTAGGTGTAGGTTGTAGGTTTGTAAGTTGTATGTTTGTACAAGACGTCTCTCACCTGGTAGGGCTCTCCTTGCCTAGCAGCCATTAAGATATGGGAGCAGATATGATGGGAACCCAGGATCAGAAGACACGCCAGTTCACCAACGAGATTGCCCATTGTCTGTTGCTGTGGTTTAACTGGATTTGATTGTCCACCGATGACATATGTCATCGGTGATGACTGTGTAGATAATCATTGGTTTCTGGATAATAAATACATTTAGCAAGGTTTATTGTGTTTTGAGTTGGTAATCACGCAACAAAATTGTACAGGTCATCATGTATTACGCGAGACCATGCAGTTTTGAAAGTGCCCAAGCTTCCTGCGGCTGCTACATCATCAGGCAGTCTGGTCCAGAGGGCTACGATTCTGTGTGAGAAACATCGCTTGCGCACATTGAGACAGCTTGTGCTATATGGATTTTGAAGTGATGCCCTCTAGTACCACTACGAGGAAGCCGAGTGTCACGACACGAGCACGAGGCACGAACGTCATGGGCGGTGCTGTTCACCTGATATCTGTCTCTGTTTCCAGGCGGGGCAGCTGCCGGGCGGGCGGTGCCACCATGGCTGTCTACCCGTGCCAGGTCAGCGAGGACCTGGTGGACCTGTCGCGCGCCGACGGCCTCTACCTGCGGCCGACGGCGTGCATCAACATCTCGGTGCAGTTGCCGCAGCTCAGCTCGCCCAGCCAGTCCATCTCCAGCGGCACCGTCAAGGACAAGCTGCTGGCGCTCATCACGCAGGGCTCGCTGGTCTCGCTCAAAGGTGGGAGCCCGGTGGACGGGCAGCAGAGGCCACGGCGTGTCACGACCAGCGGCGGTCGATGTAAAGTAAAGCCTTGAAATGATGACCTATTTTCTTTTTCATCATTATACCAGATGGCCCTAAAAAATGAAAAACTTAAATCAATATTCCTCAGAAAGTGATTAAGGTATAACATTGAAACTTCGAATGTTCAATGTGGCTAATATTTTCAGTAAATTATGTTATTTTTATGTCAATGACTGAATAACTTTTTGAACCGTTTGTGTTTCAAACATGCCATATAAAAATAGTTTTTTTTTGCGCAGGCGTTTCATAGAAAATAAACCAAACATCATGATGGCTCAACGACAGCAAAAAAGTAAAACGTGCCACGTTATTCAACGTAAGAGTGCTGGCTTGAAAAGGATGGCACAGCTTTATAATTTGACATATCAGTGTGCTAAAGAAGTAAGAAGCGAAAACCTGACGAAAGTTTTGCTCGTTATTTTCATTCGAATTTGATATGTGGGCCTCAAAAGCTGGAAACGCGTTTTTTGGGAGGGGGCACCTGTATATTTTGTTTTCGGACATGAACAAACGGTTGTCATTCACATTTTATTAATTTGTTTCCTCTGACGACGCGTGGGCTCATTTTTGGTGTACTATGCCCGTTTGACTCATCCTTCACGGTTTCCCTGCAGATGAGTGATTTTGTCACTTAAATGTCAGTGACAAAATACCCTGATGTCATTTATCAAGGCCTTCGGTGCTCACTACTGACAGTCATGAAAACTGTCAGCGGCTAGGACAATCGCTGATGTCCTTTGTACCAAACGATCAAGGTGTCGTTATGCCGTGGAATGCGCACAGCACAGTGCACACAGCGTCATGCCATCAAGATAATGATCCTGATCACTAGACAGTGGACACTACGCTCTTGGTTTTGTGGAGCAGAACATTTACAGCAAATTCGGTAGACAAATTTCAGAAGAAAATGTTTTGATATGAAATTGATGCATAACATGTTCAGTAAATAACTCTGATGTCATATATTTTGATCATCAATGCATCGACGCTGGCGTCCATCATTGTTTTCAACCAGGACGGGAGCAAGACTACAAGAACCTAGACATCGAAGCATGTTGTGATGAAACTGATGTAGATTTATCCTTTTTAATAGCGGTCCTACACACGTGTTTTATTAGTAGAACAGTTATACCTTACAAGGTGCCAACCTTGCGTCAGCAACATTGGTGAAACCAATACTCGTGTAAAGTGCAAGTAACATGTTATTACATTGGAGCAATATATCTGCTTCCAAGACCATGTGAACAGAGGAGGTCCCTATTGTGAACGGGTCAACTCAAAAGATGCATAAAACAGGCGGGTCAAAATGATATCGTGGAAGCCAGCTGTGGATCAGTGTCATCTGCCGCATACGATTGAAAACAATCAAACCGTTGATTGCTGTAACTGAAGTGGCCACGCACTGCTTGTCCTTAACCCATCTAAGCTGTTAAAAAATAGCGGTGAATTTTCATGTCATCGGTAGATAACTAGGAGGTAAGTACGAATATTCATCGGTGAAAGTTTACACCGGTCCCGTCACCGGAAACAGCGCACCTATAACTTGTCTGCTGAGCGGAATGTTCGTAATTGGCTGTACCCACTTCATTGACAGTTTTTCGACAGTTTTTCTGGATTCTTTCAGTCATTTGTAGTCCTTTGAGTTCATGGGTTGGCGGTTATTTGCTACTTTTTGGTACTTTTTTGCGAAGATTTGTTTTTAAGTTCTTAATTTTTTTGCGAAAAATATTTGAATATTACCCAACATGTCATAATGATGAACTTATGTAATTTTATCCGTTTTTTTCTATATATCAATTATTCATGCTGTAAAACGTCATTTATAGCGATTCGGTGGGATGGTACACCAGACGATTAGTACCCGTTGCATTGTTTAAGTTTGTTTGACAGGGTATAGTTATATGCATTAAATAGCTTTGGCTCTTCTTGTCTGTAGTGTCTTTTCCCTGTAGGTACCCATGGATTCCACTCAAAATGACAATAAACACACTCACCGACAGCAGATAACTTGTTTCCGCCGTCCTCACACACAGGCACTTCCCCGTCCCAGCCGCACTTTGACCGCGCGGCACCGCCACTTCCCCTCCCCCCACCCCCACCCAAACACACGCACACCTCCCCGTCCCAGCCGCGCTTTGACCGCGCGGCACCGCCCCTCCCCCTCTTCCCCCCCCCCACGCACACACACATACACCTACCCGCCCCAGCGGCGTTCTGACCGGGCGGCCCCGTCCCGCTGGCAGTGACCAAGTCGTCACTGGAGTTTATCCGGTTCGAGGGCGAGGTGGAGAGCCGCCGGCTCCTCAAGTCGCTGCTCGGCCAGCTCGACAACCGCACCATCAAGCTGCCTGGCTTCACGGACCTACTGCGGGTGCGCGCCGCCGAGGCGCGCATCCCCTTCCCGACGCGACACGAGTGGGACTCGTTCTTCCGCGACGACCCGACCATGAACGAGATGCGGCCGGGCGAGCGGCCCGACACGCTGCACCTGCAGCAGCTGCCCGTGCGCTGGTTCGCCAACAGCGCCACCGGCCGCGTCGACGAGGCGCTGGTGCGCCGCGTGTTCGCCCAGTGGGGCGACATCCGCTGTATCGACGTGCCGGCGCTGGACCGGCTGCGGCGCAAAATGCGCGCCTCTATCTCCGGCGTGCGCGGCACGTTCGACTTCAGCAACGACGTGGCGTTTGAGGCGTTCGTCCAGTACAAGGAGTACATGGGCTTCGTGAAGGCCATGACCTCGCTGAAGGCCATGCGTCTGGTGTACCGCGAGGGTGACCGCTGCTGGGCGGCGCCAATCCGTGTCGACTTTGACCGCTCGCGCCACCTGAGCGAGCGCAACATCAAGCTGCGGCGCGCCGAGCGCGAGCGCCTGCTGCTGGAGGACAAGGAGCTGGACGAGAGGAGCCGACGCGAGCGGCAGCTGGACGAGCTCAAGGACGCCTCGGCTTTGTGAGTTTACAGAGAGCGGCCTCAGTAGTCAGGGTGGGGTCTGGTGAGGTATACCGACGGGGCTGTCCCTGACAGGGTGGTGGAAGTTTGAGACATTTATGGCTATATTACGTTTTCATATAAAAGAAACGAACCGATTTGCAATTGTATGGATGACATAGTGCCATTGCAGATCTTTTGCTCGCCGCACTTCAGTGATTCTCTGTTTTGCAGGCGTAAAATTGAAGACGAGGAGCGTGAGAAGAAAATGCGCGAGAAGCGGAAGCGTAAGCTGGAGGCGGAGCGGCGCCGCAAGAAGGAGGAGCGGCGCCGCTCCAAGGAGCTGCGGCGCCAGCGCCAGGAGGAGGAGGCCATGCAGCTCAAGATTGAGCTCGAGGAGCGCAAGCTGCTGATCGCCCAGCGCAAGCTGGAGAGTATCCGCCTGCTGGACACCCTGTTTGACCGGGTCAAGGTGAGCAGGCTGGCGTCGGTCGGGGCTGGGGCCGGGACCGGGGCTGGGGCCGGGGACCGCAGCCGGGGACATCCCGATACCTGTCCGCCGACTGGCCACTCCCAGTCTGCTGTGAATCGGACCAGCCTCAATATTTCTGTCGGGCTCTTGTACCATTGGTAGCTTTCGCTTATCTTACACAGCGCGATTAGTTACATGCCCGTGTGATAGTTTTCTATGCTGATCTTAGCTTAACAGGAGGGGTTTGCATAGCAGTAGATTAAATGTATCCGTTTCATATTTCCTTCTTCATTTTTGGCATAAGGTTTTCTTGCCCAGTTATCCTGAAACAATACTCCATTCATCGGATTCACTTTAGTCGTTATTACGGCATCAGTCTTTTTCATCTACCTATTTCGTTTGATCACAAAGATAACTTTACTAGCGTACGTGTCCCGTCCTTTGCAGGCAGTGTGCTGTCGTATTGTTCGTCCCGTCAATGACGCATGCACGGCTATTTTCAGATCAAGCAAATAACAGTGAATATAACTCTGAAGATCTTTTATTTAATTACATGACATGAAGATTTATATGTTACCAAATCCTGATTTTGCTTACCCTAGAGATGCAACAGCAAAATGCATGGAATCGTACATCATATGTGGATTAGATAGGCGCCTTGTTGTCTTCGGATTAACTGGCCATCGCCTGATGTGCGTGTGACATGGTCACGCATAATTAGTGGGACGCAAGGCTCGTCGGTATGGCTAAAATGGGCTTGGTAAGTTGATCGATTTGCGGCGATAGTTTAACATCAATCGTCATCGTCGCGGATGCTGATTAACTCCATTTTCAGCTATGGGCTGATGCAGTTCCGGTCCTGTGTTGAGGTGCTAGCTTGGTGTCAAGACCTTATAATCCCTCCGTGTGGTAACAAGGTATATGGGATGTGGGTGGCGACAGCGTGGAATAGGGATATAGGTGACGACACGCTGACGACAGCGTAGGATGGGAGGCGTTTTAGGGCCCATTTACGTGGCGTCCTTTGGATGAGAAGCTTGTCGGACGCAAAAATTGAATGTTATGCTTCGTTTGGCTTCGAATTGGTCATCCCACTTACCTGTCGCTGTTGATCAGCAATCAGGCTAAATTATTTTTCGGAGCCGTTAATGTTCGTTCTGCTACTTCACCATATTTGCAACGGTAATCTTTTTTATCATTTTGGGTAGCAAGACGATGCTCTTCACTCGATAGTTAGTAATTGCTTCTCTCAGTACTGGATGCGAACATGGCCAATTGATGTCTGGTAACATGTGAAAATGAGCATGTAGTACGCTACGCTAAAAGGTTTTACTTGTATATTGATAAGGTCGGCCCCCTTGAGCCACGTAGTAAAAATATTATGGACGTCATGATGGGTGATAAGTCTTACGCAGATCGGCACGGCGCTCTGTCAGTATTCTGAGACTCCGGGTCTCGTGGGAAGTCGGCGAATGAAGGGCCGGCAAATGTACGCATTCGTCCTTGTTGTTGTACGTACCTTAAAGAGTAAATGATTCCCTCAAAACGATTTCATTATTACCCATAGATTGTGGCTCGTGGCTATTTTATTATTGATGTCACGCTTTGAGCGAGGTTGACTCGTATTTGAGCTCGTGCCTCGTCTCTGTGTGATGTTTGTTCGTGCTTTTCCCTCACCCTGTCAGAGAACCCGGCACTGCCACCCCCCCCCCCCCTCCTCGAGTAAGGTGTGTTTGACGCCCCGCGGCCGGCCCCCTGAGTCAGCCGTATCTGACGCCCCGGCCCGCTCTAGACGGAGCGGCTGAGAGCCGAGGCCCGCCGCAAGGAGGCCGAGGTGCAGAACATCATCGCCAAACACCGCAACGGCGCCTCGGAGAAGCTGCGACTGGTGAGTGGCGCCGCCGTCCGGTGTGGGGACGGAGGTCCGATGGAGTCCTATTCGAACCGGTCAGCTCTGAGCGAACCGACCTGAACCAGCCCTGAGCCGACCCGACACCGACCGACCTGACCCGACCTCTCCGGCCCCGCAGCATATCCGAGCCCCGCGGAGCTGGTCGTCGGTCCAGCTTTGTGCGGCAGTTCGCCAGTGATTTTGAAGGGTGCCGATGTACGCCTGCTGTTTCCCACTATCCACACGTCCTCCGATGGACTCGGAATGCAGCGTGCTCACGTGGCGTGGTGGCCTCACACAGCCGGGATCTATTGCAGGCGAAAGAAAAGGAGGAGAAGGATAAACTGCAACAGAAAGAGATGAAGCTGCGAGACAAGCTAGTCACGACGTACAAGGTTTTCGAGGAGAAACGGATGGAGGAGCAGAGAGAAAAACTCAGGAAGGCAATCGAAGGCAAAAAGAAGGTAGGTACTTTGTCTGCCGTCTGGGGAGATGTGTGGTTTCATTATCAAACATTCTGGGCTTTCAAAAAGGAACTGTGATGCTTATTTTCAGCTTAATTGACTTTATCAGGGATTTGTCTTTATCTCTGGAGGCTGACCGCGGCAGGCAGGTGGTGTGATGATTGCCAGCTCTTCAGATTATGTTCCGCTTGTGTGTGTTGGTAAAATAGCTGCGTTATCAAATATCAAATATCCAGCGTACAGTAAATGCAGTTATCGTGAAACACAGTACTCGCCACGTCAGGTTTCACAAGAGCTCCTCAATGACTTTGACTTTTACCACAAACATTCACCTTTTGTTGTCATACTGAGCTGGGAGCTGGGTTCAAAATGCGGTTTTTCAGTGTGTCGTATTCTTTAGGCTCTTAGGTGTTGTTTTTAGACAGGTGGTTTGTGTCGCTCTTTGTGTCAGCCCCTTTTATGTGAGCTTGCGAGTTGGGCTCCGCGCTGTGCCATGTACCGGCCCTATAATATGTATGATGTGTCCCCGTGTGCCAGTGTCCCGCCCTGTATTGTATGCACGGATCAGCTCTGGTGCCCCAGAGTCCCGCCATGTATGACCCGCGCCACTCTGTGTCGCCAGCTGCGCAGCGTGTTGGCGCGCGCGCGCCGCTCGTCCACCAGCAGCTCGAGCTCGTCGCTGTCGTCCGTCTCGCGGTCACCGTCCCGCTCGCGGCTGCGCTCCGAGTCCAGGTCGACCATCTCGTCCCGGTCTCTGTCGCGCTCGCGCTCCCGCTCCCGTTCCCGCTCACGGTCCCGGTCCGGCTCCCGGTCCCGGTCGGGCAGCGGCGGCAGACGCTATGGTGAGTATGTCTGTTCGGCGCAGTTTTCGTTTTTGCCAGCTGTTGCCAGCGTTGGTTGCTTGGTGCCAGCTGCATTGCAGCTATTTTGTCGAAATATCGTCCCTAAAATTCGCAAGTAAATGCCTTCATATTACTGTTTTTTTTCTTGTCGTCTAAGAGCGGGACATGACAGTACTTTTGTGAAGCAAATAGGACAGAATGTTATTATAAACCAGCGTAATGATGCGCTTTAAAGTAATATGGTTCATGTCTGCAGCCTAGTGTCGGTGAATGTTAAAAAGACCGTTAGGTAGTTTGGCTAGCTCATCACCTGACTTGTGACTCCCCGTCCCTCCGCCGCAGGTCGGATGCGAATGGACAACAGTCCGTCCCGCGACTACTGGTCCGACGAGGACGGGCCGCCGGCCGATCCGCGCGTGGCCGCCTTCCGCGCGCGCGGCCGCGCCCCGTTCCGCGGCCGACCGGGCATGCGCGGCCGCGGCTTCGCGCCCTTCCTGTACGACGCCGACGGGAACGAGTGGCGGGGCCGCGGCGGCCGCGGCATGCGGCGCCCCTGGGGCCGCGGCGCCCTGCCGCCCCTGCGCGTCAACCCCGACGACGAGCGATTCCACTACAAACGGCAGAAGGGCCGCCAGCGCTCGCACTCGTCTGGCTCGAGCAGCCACGGCGAGGCGGAGATTCGGGTGCGCGAGGACACCAGCGACTCGGGCGGCGAGAAAACGCGTCCGGAGCCGGCCGACGGGGACGGGGACGCGCCGCGGCGCGTCTTCAGCCGCGTCTGGTCCAAGGTGGACGGCTGGGTGGACAGGGAGTGGGTGGAGCGCGGACGCGGCACCCCGCGGCCGTTCGTGGCGCGCGGCGGCCGGCCATTCCGACCGTTCCGCGGTGGCTTCCGAGGCCGATGGCAGCCGCGCGGCCGTGGGCGCGGTCGCGGCCGCTCGTGGTCCCGCTCCCGCTCGCGGTCGCGTTCTCGCTCCCGCTCTCGTTCCCGCTCGCGTTCTCGCTCCTACTCACGTTCTCCGCCGCGACACGAGGGCTACTACGAGGCCTACGAGCGCTACTTCATGCGGCTGGCGGAGCGCGACCGGCGCGCCGCCTCGTCGCGCTCGTCGTCGCCGTCGACGGGCGACAGCGACAGCTCGCGCCGGCGCCGCGCCCGGCGGAAGAAGGAGCGCCGCCGCTCGCCGAGCTCCAGCAGCTCGTCGAGCACCAGCTGAGCCGGCGGACGGCGCGCGGTGGGCGTACTGAACGGGATACGAGCCGTGCTGTGTGCGGGCAGAGCACGCGGCACGCGGCGCTCGACGGTAGCTGTGAGGGATCCTGCCCGGTCGCTGGCTGTGCCTGTCGCCAGCGACTTCTGCCGGAGTTGTGCGTGAGATTGGTCACTTTGGTATGAGTGTGTCGCTGCCATTGCACGATGCGAGCATGTAGTAGTCGCCAAGATGAATGCATCAGGAATCGTATTGTACTGCTTTTCATGTCGTTACTTCCATCTGATGTACTGCCCGTTCTGGTCCGGCATGTTGCATTTTGACACCCTTGTATAGTCTCCGCGGTAGGGAATAAAGGTTTGTGTCGCAATGTTTTTTTTTTCACAGTTCAGGGTGAAGCTGCAGGTCATGATCTGGCGTCTGATACCAAGTGAGGGTCGAAGTCAGAGTCGCAGGATCCCAAATCTTTTAATCAGCCAACGGCAGTAATGAGTCACCCGCGGTGGCCGGCCGAGCTGAAGAGCCTACGTTAGCAATACAATACTATGGAACTTCACGTGACGCCAGCCGCAAAGGAATGGATTTCTGGTGCTCGTCCATTTGGTGTGGCCTGGAACGCATATTACAAATCCTGTCGTTTCACCGCTTTTTTACGGACCCCGGCTGGCGGCTATTGTTGGGACGGCAAATAGCAGGGCCCTGTTTCGCGAAATGGCGCCGCAGTGCGTCACGCTTTCCGTGGTATTGGGTTTGCTTGGACGATGGAAACCGAACTAGGACAGAAATGCAACGAGTGGTGCTGCATGCAGATGTAGGCATCATGCAATCATATTTCTTATGAGTTATGATTCTTGTATGTTGTAGGACAGGTCTTGATTCTTACAGAAAGGCAGGTCGGCTGGGTTAGGTTAGGTGCAAGTGTCTCAGTGGGCGGCAGATTCAATTGACGTCACCGAAGTCGTAGAGTATCGTCAAGTGATGTTTTTTCCCCTGAATCTCACTTTAAATCAAGAACAGTATGCTTCTATAACTTTCAATAGCTAGTTTTGATCTTCAAATAAAGGCCCGTTATGCTTCCGAATGTCATTTGAGGAAAGAAATTTATGATAAATGCTATTTGGTTTATGCAGTGAATTAGTGGGAAATGTTGCTGCATTTTAGAGGACATTTTATGAAAAGCTATGCCTCTGACGCAGATGTTTCAAACGTTCGATGCAAGGCCCTGTTCGATATATCTCGGTTGACGAAGATTGTACGTCGTCCGGCCAATCCGGGATCAGGGTCAGCAGGGGCTCCGCTGCGGTTATGGAACGTGATTGGCCGGATGACGTAGAATCTTCATCGTCCGAGAGACATCAAATGCGGGGTGGTCAAGATATGAAACGGGTGAGTTGTGAATCATTATAGAGGTATGTAATGAATCATCAGAACTTACCGTGGATCGGCCATGCCCCGTGGATGCTTGCTAATGATAATTGTTTTTTTAAGTACGTATACGCCGTGTACACAGTTTGTTTAGTCCAAGGTTTTGTCTTTGATAGGAACCAGCAAGAACTCCGAACCAGGTGAGATAACTGTTAAATCAGTAGGTGGAACTATGGTCATGAGGGTATTTATTTACTTTAGGTCCGCAAAACAGAGGGGTAAATAAAAGTCATTCACACGATACTCTAAGACCTCCTGATTTCATTTCTGATACTTATTCCTTCTAGAAACCAATTTAAAAGCACCAGTACACTAGTATCACCAGTATCACCACCGCCGGCCCCACCTCCGACTGCACGTGTCAAAAGACCGTCTGCGCGGCGCACCCGCTACAAATGGTCCAACCAAGGTTGAGCGAAATTACGGATGATAATAAATTGTAAGGAAAGTGACGTCAAAATAATCGAGGCGGAGCGGTGCAGTGCCGAAGGCAATGCCTTAGGAGAGATTACAGGCAATGGTAAGTCAAATATTTTTAGGTTAAGTGGTTGTGTATCTGGCTTCAGGCCGAAGGCCTGAAGCCTGATGCATAACCACTTAACCTGAAAATATTTGACTTACCATTGCTTGCAATCTATTCATGCAAGTCACTTTTTCCTTTTCCCCCAGTAGGCAAACATCAGTAGGTCAGGTTAGGTAAGGTTTGGTTATGTTCTGATCATTTTCTCATGCTCTATTAGCTTTGCTAAATATATTCTCTTTTTTATTCACCGTTTTTCTTGTGCTTTGGTATTATGACGTCATTTTCATAACGTCGAAAACTAATGAATATCCACATCATTTTTTTTCTTTTATAGGGCAGCGTTGTATGTTTCGTTTTTGTCGCGGAAGCGTGCTTTCTTCAGTGTATATTGTGCAGCAATGTGGGGTAATGTGCTGGGGTTTTAGTATCTTATTTTACATTTTTGATGCATTTAAGCATCATATCTGAATTCAGGACATCAAATAGTGTAAGAATGTGCATTTTTTCTTGTTAAAATAATATTGCAGACCTAAAGTAAATATTTACTGGTCATGAGTACCCAAATATAGGAACGTTCCCATTTTTGGGAACGGAGTTCCCAAATATGGGAACGGGCGTTTCCATTTATGGGAACGGAAGGTAATTTTTCGGCCGTTCGCCCAATAAAACTCATTAGTGCATCACGTTTCAAAAAAGTGCACGCTAATTTAAAGGGACCCTCCCACCTTCAAAAAGGTTTATGAATTGGCATGAAAGTGATGTCGCTCGGTTCAGAAAGAGCGAAAACGAATATCTACCAAATTTCACCGAAAAATATTCACCGGTTTTCAAGATATTAGACTTTTACTTTTGTTTACTTTTTTTGGGATCTCCGCTGTTTCTAGCGACTTCATTTTGAAAGTACGGCGTTTGCGGCAGATGTTGCGCGCAAATAGCATATACCACCGCGTGCTACAAAACGTTTTAGTCAAAACATTTAAAAATCGTTAGACATCTGCGCTGACGTCACACATTCAGAGGGGTATTCCTATGCATTAGCCCCTCTGAATCAAAATGCTGCAATTTTGAAATTCAATATTTCCGATTTAAGGCATTTCTCGATGTTGTGAGTGCCGAAACCGGTAATTGTGAGCCAGGGACCCCATTTTGGCTATCTCAACTCAAATCTAATCTCAAATCTGGGAGGGTTCCTTTAAGTATCTACTAAGTCTCTATAAAATTATCTTTAATCTGACCGTTGCACAAGGAAATTGACCGTCGAACGATATTTTTAAGGATTTTTTGAATTGACGGAATGGTGAAAACAAGGGTTATACTACATTTAACTTGCAATTTTAAGGAAATTGAAGCGTTTTTTACATTTTGAGGTCAAGCATAATAATTTTCGCCTGGTTATGAAGTTTCATACTAGCGACACCAGATGCTGACATATGCAAGCGAACACGCGGACAGTCCAGGGGTAATATTGGTGACATTTGGTGTCGGGGCGCACGACCGCATGGAACGTCAGTGATTTTACCGAACTACTGTTGTAAACTCAGTTTCAGTGGTTTAAAATTATTCAGCTGTATTTTATCATCCCAGAAAGACATATTTTATTTGGATGCTAGCTGTTTAGAGTTGTTTAATAAGGAGCGTCATGAGCGTGGTTTTTGTCTTCCGTGTTTCTAAGCATGATCGTTTTGGGGGAATTTCTCTTATATAGGTTGCTCTGTGTGGCTTATTTATAATTTTTATGCTGATTTCGATCATTCCTCGTGCCCATCCTACCAGGCCTTTTGCCACTTACACTCATCAAGAAAGGGAAAAACTAGATTTTCATTGGGACTAGGTGTTTTGAGGGTGGAACATATTCAGCGTTCCCATTTTTGGATACTTCCTTGCAAGGCTATATAAACCCTAACCTAACCCTTCCTTGTGCTCGTCAACTATCGGTGATAAACAGACAGGTGCTTGACATGTCTCCACGCTCGGCGCGGACGGTGGA
Organism: Amphibalanus amphitrite; assembly: GCF_019059575.1. Classification (NCBI taxonomy): domain Eukaryota; kingdom Metazoa; phylum Arthropoda; class Thecostraca; order Balanomorpha; family Balanidae; genus Amphibalanus; species Amphibalanus amphitrite. The sequence continues at coordinate 63,484 of NW_024883119.1, read as the reverse complement.
TATAGGTATGGAAGACCTTGTTGAACATCGCTGAGCGTTGTGAATTACGTAATCCTGCAGAGGGGGGCGTGCCCGCTGGCGTATATTCGGATGCAGTATGAGTAGAGCATGGGTCCCGAAAAATTCTTCAGAAACTAGAGAAATTCTCGCGGCCTCCGGCATTTAGGCGATCTGCTCGTGCTTTTGTCACTGGAGCGCTTCTTTCACGGAGATTGCGCCGGCCGCCTGCAACGGACGAAAAATACACGGCTTTGCAATCCGGCTGATCGTGGGAAAATACAGCCGGAGGTCTCGGCTCTATGCAGGTATACCACCGGGAGAGATGTATTTATTGTATAGTATATACCACTGGCTCGATGTATAGCCTGCAAGTTGGCTTTGGTGCAAACATGTCAAACAGGGTATAGGGCGGATCGATGTAAGCAAATCAGACGTTCATTTGACAATTTCCGATTCTTATTCGATAATTACGACCAATTATATTTTATTTTGGGAAGTGTTATTGGGACCGGAGCAATAAAATCTCATTTTCCCCTGTCTCCTTACCTATCTCCCAAACCCCTTGCGCACGATCATCTTTCCTCTCTTTAGGTATCAGTCTCCTTCCCGTCCTCCCCGAGTCTCTGACAAGTAATATCCATAGCTCTAAGTCTTTTCCTTCATCTGATCCTCCTTTCTCTCACCACCCTTCTCTCTCTCTCTCTCTCTCTCTCTCTCTCTCTCTTTCTCTCTCTCTCTCTCTCTCTCTCTCTCTCTCTCTCTCTCTCTCTCTCTCTCTCTCTCTCTCTCTCTCTCTCTCTCTCTCTCTCTCTCTCTCGTCCGTCTGTCCATCTCTTTGTCCGTCTCTCCGTCCGTTCGCCCGCCCTTCCGTCTCTCAGTCCGTCCGTCCGTCCGTCCGCCCTTCCGTCTCTCAGTCCGTCCATCCGTCCGTCCGTTTCTCCATCCGTCCGTCCATCCGTCTCTCCGTCCGTCCGTCCGTCTCTCCGGAGGTGCAACTTTTCCCAAATAGTTCTTGGAACGTCACACAGTATATCGAACCCACATATTACATAGAGGTGCAACTTTTTCAGGTCCCACGGCCACGTTCACCACGTCCAACGTTCTAACAGGTCCCAATTTTCCTGCCTTTTGGGTCATTGACCTGACCTGGAAGGTCAACTGATGACCTAGGACCTTAAAATTGGGTATCATCGGCTTCCTCTCGTCACGGGCAACACGCTGCTTTTTTCCGCGAAGCTCTAGCTTGATCAGGAGCGAAACGGCAAGGGGTTATACCTTATACGTTCGCGGCTGGAAAAAAAAAAACACCAATACGGGCGAGGGTCAAGTTGAAAGTATTAATTTGGTTCAAAACGATGATGTAGATAAGTTAGTTATTTAAATCTAAATATCCTATGACGAGAGCGATGGACATTTTTGGTATGCAGTGTTATCCATTGAAAACAGGTCAAAGCTATTGAGTTTTTAATTTAGTGGTCGCCGCTTACTAATCATGCGGCATACACGCCGCACATAACCACCAATGCCGCAACGCAGCTTAAATTTCGAAGTAAGCATTTAGTCTCACCCGCATTCATATGGTACCCGTCGTGTGTGTCCGAGAATTTCTCTAGTTTCTGAGGAATTTTTCGGGACCCATGCTCTGCTCATACTGCATCCGAATATACGCTGCCCGCTGCGAGATCGACGGGAATAAAAGCGCAGAAGACCGGGCGAAACATGCGACGGTCTTGCCGGAAAGGTCATCTGATGATTGTTGCGTTAACAATAATTTGCGGCGTTGGACGTGATGCTTCTTAATGAAAAGAGTCCCTGAAAGGCGTCGGTGAAATCGTTCCCAATTTTGGGTACGCCGTTCCCATAATAAGGAACGCTTGCAGCGCCAGTGTACGAGAGCGTTCCCAAATTTGGGCTCGCGGCCCGGATGATGGACTGCTTTAGAAATAGGGGAACGATTTGAAACTACGATGGACCTTACAATATCAAACTCTTTCCCAACAATATCGAGACAAATATCAGGCGGTTCACGATCGTTTTATATCTTTTGGACGTCATTTAACGGTTCTTTTTCTTGTTTTAAATAATGCCTACATGGCGTTCCCATATTTGGGTTTATCGTTCCCAAACATGGGAACGAAAATGCGTTCCCGAAAATGGGTACGCTTGACCATAGTTCCGCCTACTGAAATACCTATCAAGGCTATATATTATAAACCTATATATATAGGAGGGACCACACTTCGGCTGATCTTGGACTGATCCAATGACTTAAACCATTGCCGGCACAGGCCATTTTAGGTTACGATGGCCTCTCCGACCGGCCATTTTGAGTCCTTTGATGGCACAAGGGGGGTTGGTACGACCCCCCCCCTCGCGTTTGGCTCCTGATGGTCGATGGAGCAAGAGCTTCGCGGAAAAAACGAGCATGCTGCCCGTCACGAGAGGAAGCCAATGATACCCAATTTTCAGGTCCTAGGTCATCGGTTGACCTTCCAGATCAGGTCAATGACCCAAAAATCGGGAATATCGGGACCTGTTAGAAAGTCATAAAGTGTGGCTGCTGAGTGCTGAGGGGTTTTATGGGATGCTGATCACGAATATCGTGTTAGTTTTGATCACAGATGATGTCGTTAAGCGTTAAGACCAGGTCTGGTCAGGTCAGGTCAGGTCAGGTCATCTGGTAGGGGTCGTGCCCGTGGTGGGTATTCGTAGTACCTGTCATCCGCCTCTGACAGCTTTGTAACATGTTACAAAGGCACCAAAACTACTTCGTGAATGTTCAAATGGCTGCTAAATTCGAATTCAGCTCCAAAAACTAGCCTGGAAACATGTAAAACTCGAAAAAGTGAACCAAGGTCACCAAAGGACCAGACCTGACCTGACCTTCAGCTCAGGTGACCTTGACACCCACCCTAATGCATGGGAGCAACATCAAATCGCATGTTGGAAGGTTTGAAACCACGAAAAGCTTGCAAACTCGCGGCTAAATGCGAGCCACATATGCTGAATCGCAATTCCGGCCAAACATGGTCTCGGAAAAGAGGTCTCATCTCATCTCATCTCGAATATCGTCACAGGTCTCATATCGAATAGGTCACAGGTCGAAGGTCATTTGGGTCAGGGTCATGAAATTTTCAGGGTAGGTGTAAAATTGATCAATGCGAGGGTACTGAAAGCTTCGTCGCGATCGGCATTTTTTACGCGAGTTATTCGCGAAAAGAAACCTTAAGGGTTGATGCTGGACAAGCTGAAGTCTCTGAAATCTGAGAGGCCTTTGGTCAAGGTATTTATATATGTGTGTCTCGGTCTCCTACCATATATTTATTCTTTAATATGTGACTGTAATTGGGCTGCCCCTGCCAGTTAATGATATGCAAAATAAGAAGTATGCGCATCTGGCTGACCTTATCCTCACTTCTGTATGGAAATATGAAATTGCCAAAATAAATTACTGTATTAAAAATCGAGATATTTCGAGCACAGCTCTTCGTCGGTCGATTGTAATTATTTACACACATAACAGGCACACAATGTCGAATTCGTCTCAAGTTCTTCAGTAATGTCGCAGTAAGAAATTTAAATACACAGATCCCGTGCAAATTGATCACCCTAGTTCCTACCTTAAAAATATATCTAAACATAATTCCCCAGTTAAACTAGCAGTACATATATAGGTATCTTTCAAGAACCAATTCACACACATTTATATACATTATTTTGGAAGAAGCTGCCATGATGTAGTGTTATCGTTAATTTTGGGCCTGGCGTCTCGGATGAAGATGGATTCAGCGATTCTTCTATCCGCTTCATCTTTGCATACACGCAGGATTTTGGCCGTCACCGAGATGTCGCGTCGATCCATCTCAGGGTGCTTATGCAGCGCATGCTCTCCTAGGGGAGTGTCCTCTTCTCTGTTAATGCCGTTCCTCCGATGCTCGTTGTAGCGGAGTCTAACTGGCCTGCTCGTTTCTCCGATGTAGGTGTCGCCGCAGTGACTGCAGGTAAGTTCATATACCACGTTTTTGGTGGTATATGAAACGACGAGATCAGCGACAACATGGTATATGAAACGACGGGAACGGCCAGATCAGCGACAACAGAACAAGAAGAAGCAAGGCACATATATCCGACTGCCCTTCGTTAATGACAAGGTGGCTGCTCAGGTGAAGAAGGTTGCAATCAACTCTGGATTACCAGTGGAGATAGCATGGACCACCAACAACACCCTGAAGAAACGACTGGTCAAGACACGACTGAACCCAGCCCCCTGCCCCTCGGGACGAAGGTGCTGTCATTCATGCCAGGCGGGGCTACAGTCCAAGTGCACGACCAAAAACGTGGTATATGAACTTACCTGCAGTCACTGCGGCGACACCTACATCGGAGAAACGAGCAGGCCAGTTAGACTCCGCTACAACGAGCATCGGAGGAACGGCATTAACAGAGAAGAGGACACTCCCCTAGGAGAGCATGCGCTGCATAAGCACCCTGAGATGGATCGACGCGACATCTCGGTGACGGCCAAAATCCTGCGTGTATGCAAAGATGAAGCGGATAGAAGAATCGCTGAATCCATCTTCATCCGAGACGCCAGGCCCAAAATTAACGATAACACTACATCATGGCAGCTTCTTCCAAAATAATGTATATAAATGTGTGTGAATTGGTTCTTGAAAGATACCTATATATGTACTGCTAGTTTAACTGGGGAATTATGTTTAGATATATTTTTAAGGTAGGAACTAGGGTGATCAATTTGCACGGGATCTGTGTATTTAAATTTCTTACTGCGACATTACTGAAGAACTTGAGACGAATTCGACATTGTGTGCCTGTTATGTGTGTAAATAATTACAATCGACCGACGAAGAGCTGTGCTCGAAATATCTCGATTTTTAATACAGTAATTTATTTTGGCAATTTCATATTTCCATACAGAAGTGAGGATAAGGTCAGCCAGATGCGCATACTTCTCATGATGATATTCCTCAGAACGCTTAACCACTTACGATATGCAAAATAAACTAAACTTAACTTGTACTTTAGAAAAATGACAATTTTTCATCGATTTCGTGTGCTTTGGAGTGTGGGGGAGACCTCCCCCTGAATGTCACCCTGGGCCCTGTTTCACACGTGTCAAATTGGGTTTTCATGGTAACATCAACAAACCATGACGCCATCAATCTGTGTGATGTCATCAAATATTGCTGCTAACATCTTCACGGCCGTGCGATCAGACAAATGTATCAAACGCAATTCAACAAGATAGCAACTCTGTTCCAAACGCAGCTCACGGATTACACGAAACGTCATTAGTGTGACCTCATCACATTACGTCAGCTCGCGCAATTTGATAGCGGTGTTTCCCGGTGATCGGCCCCCATGTGCTCCGAGTGATAAATCGGTCTTTTGTCACTGGTAAAGTTCCGAAAGTGTGGAAACATGCAAAAGTGATTCCTATTCATAAGGCGGGTGAAACGTCGCAACCATGTAACTTTAGGCCTATCAGCATTCTGAGTGTGGTGTCAAAGCTCGCGGAAAAACTAGTTAGCACTCAGCTTATCACGTATCTGACCGACAACCATATCCTGTCACCGTCGCAGTACGCGTACAGGCCCAATCACTCGACAGAGGGCGCGACTATCGATCTCGTCAGTAGGATCGCGGCGAATAGCGATGATGGACTCGTGACGTGTCTGTCATCTTGTGACCTATCCAAGGCCTTCGACTGTGTTGATCGTGACGCACTGTTCATCAAGCTCCAGTGGTACGGAATATCTACACACTGGTTCTCGGACTTCTTCAGCGACCGGACGCAGGCCATAGAGGGCGGCGGCAGCCTCCCGGTGCCGTATGGAGTGGTCCAGGGCAGTACGATCGGCCCCATCATGTTCAGTGTGTTCACAAATGACCTGTCGTGTCACTTGTCACATCACGCGTCACTCATAACCTACGCTGACGACTCCCAGATACTGCACTGCGCCGCGCCAACCCCGGCAGGACTCACTGAGCTGCGTCTCAGGGCGGAGACCGATCTAGCCACTGTCTCTGCCTGGTTCACTTTAAACGGGCTTAAAGTTAATCCCACAAAGACCGAGCTCATCGTCTTTGGAACAGCAGCAGCCATCAAAAAGACTGATGGATTCATGATCAACTTTGACGGCATACAGATAGCACCAGCCCAGTGTGTCAAAATCTTAGGTGTGGTTCTGGACCGAGAGCTTACCATGCGTCAACAGACGAGCAGAGTGGTGCAGCGCTGCTACAGCAATCTCATCACCATCAGTAAGATCCGAGACACGCTGCCAAGAACTACCCTAGTACACCTCATTCGTGCCCTGGTCTTTCCGCATGTGACGTATTGTCTGCCGGCCTGGGCGCCACCTGCAAAGCAGGATCGCCTTCGCATGGAAAAGGTGGTGAACTATGCAACTCGCATTGTCACACGGAAACGTAAGTTTGATCGTATTTCTAAGACAAGACAGGAGCTCGGCTGGCTTACCTTCGAGAACATGATCGCCTATAGAGACTGTGTCCTCGTGCACTCACTGCTGTATCAGGAGAATGCACCGTTTCACCTAAAAGCACTAGCCACGTATCGCGCGGACATATCAGAGCGTAGTACGAGAGCGACCGCTGCTGGTCTCCTTCATGTACCGCGGGCCCGTCTGGAGCGAACTCGCTTGGCCGCACCCATCCGGTCGCTGAACACGTGGAACGCTCTCGACGAAAAAACGCGTGTCTGCAGAAGTGACTTAACCTTCAAGAAAAATGTGAAAAAGTCGATGCTTACCAAACTCTAGAGCACGCACACACCTACCATCATTTTAAACAAGAGTGTTTTATATTACATTGCGTCACCATCTTTTAGCCTTGTCATTGAGCTAGTCGTTACATGTCTTTTTTTAGCTTTTTTTAGGCATCACTCACGCCACTGCGTCCATGTATATTTTATTCTGTATATCATGGCAGCCGGTATGTGTATTTGTATGACGCTGTGGTGTAACAAGCCAATTGTATATTGGAAACCACAAAGATATGCGAAATAAATAAATAAATAAATAATAAGGATAGTAGCGTGCTGCTATCACCGGTGAAACAGGGCCCTGAATCCGCCAGTGAGGTTTTGTGTTTTGGGTCGGACCCCCCCCCCCCCCATCCCAATACCGTGGCAGAGCCCCTGCCACCCGAACATGATCACCCGAGTACATTGTGTGGCATGGGTGTTTGCTGTGTCCCTCGGGCAGCAGGCCTATAAATAACCTGATCAGTCTTTTCGAGCCCTGGCAAAACCCACTGAAAAAATAGACGTCAGTCGCCTCACTGGGATCAGGTCCACTGCAGACTCAACTTTTATGGTGAGAAGCCTGAAGATCAACTAGGCATTCCGCACCTTAGTCCCAATTGTCCGAGGGCTGTCGGTGATAGACAGGTTGGCATTGGTAGACCAGACGTCACACGAAGGTTTTCCAACCGAGGAGAGGCGCTGTAGGTTTGCAGATTGTAGGATAGGTTTTTAGGTTGGAGGTTTTTAGGTTTTAGGTTGTAGGTGAGGTAAGGATAGGTCAGGTAAGGTTTCAAGGTTTGTTTAGGTTTTGTTAGAAGAAGCTCCTCCTGGTAAAGTGCCTCTCCTTGGTTGGAAAACCTCTGTGTGACGTCTGCTCTACTAATACCGACAGGTGTGCCTACTCATAGGCTCGGGTCTATACCTGTCTGATTTCCTTGCGGGTAAGTGGATACTTGATTCAAAAATAAGTCCGGCGAGGATTAATGTTTGGCTAGGGTATAGGCTGATACTACTGATTGGCATTTGAAAGGGCGCAGTCAAGTTGGGACCTCCCCCACCCCTTACCGCCATGGTATGTGCATATATTTCTTAAGCAATTTTTTTTTTGGCAATCTTACAAAATAAAGTGACTGAAATCCGGGGAGAGAATAGGATTTGGGGTAGGTAAGGTTCTGCGGGCCCCATCCTAATCAAAACCTATTGGCATTGCCCCCCCCCCTTCCAGATGCCCCTGGAATCTGGATCCGGTTTTGCCCCGAACTTTAATCCCCCTCTCAACTTTTCCTATAAAAGTAACCCTGGTTGTAACTAAAGGCTTGTGTCTCCGTTGCAGCTGGTGACCTGGGACCCAAGAGTATCCCTGAAGTGAATGAATTGTCAGTGGTCAAGATGTGCTGTCAGTGGTTGCGCAAGCTCGCTACTAAAGAAGGCTGGCTTCAACCGCGTGCCCCAGATATTGGAATATTTTTCTGGGTTATGTACGTTATAGGCATTGGCTCATACATCGGCACGTTTGCAATGAACATCAACTCACTCGTCAACTATGCTTCAAGTGATGAGTGGTGGTATTTCTCCATTCTGCTCACGGCGGTGGTGCTCCCCCAAGTGCCCATCAACCTGTTCTCGTTCTGGTGGTATCGCAACGACAGCGGCGAATGCTACGTCTCCTGGCCCAACACCGTAGGACACTGCCTTCTGTTAGCAGTGCCCATTCGCATGGGCGAAATAGGAAAAATAGCGTGCCGCACCCGCAGCAAAGAAAAGGGCGCCTCCTACTACCATCGCTTTTTCCTGGCTCAGGCGGACCTGTCGTTTTTACGGCTGGTGGCAGTGTATGCCGGCTCAGCCTCGCAGCTCGTCGTCAAGATCTACAAGCTGCTGAGTAACTGGACCGGCGTGGAGAGCGCGCTCTTGGAGATGGTGTTCGGTGCGCTGGTGTTGGTGTCGCTGGCGCTGAGCACCTTCTCGATGGGCCAGCACTGCCGCAGTCACCGGCACGACAAGCAGGAGCTCTCCTATGCCAGCACCGTTCTGCAGGTCCTCTACAGGATCTGCTTCCTGGCGTCCAGAGTCTTCGCGCTGGCCTGTCTCTTCCATCTCGGCATAACGTACGGCATCTGCGTCTGCGTCGGCGCTTTCATAGTGTGTATCATCTGGTTCCACTTCATGGAGACGGAATTCACGGAGAACTGGAAACAGGAACGCTTCTACCACGCTTTGATGGCGTACCTGCACATCTTTGGGATGTTCAACGTCAAGGATGACCCCGCGAGATATCGGTACGCCTTCTACTATTCCGTAAGCTTTTTCGTGGAGGCCCTCGTGTATGCGGTGTACGCACTGGGCACGGGGCGCACGTTCGTGTGTCTGTTCCCGGGACTGTTCCTGGTCGGCCTCCTGTGCCACGGCCTCGAGCACGAGTGCTTCCACCCGGGCGGTCGGCTCTACATGAAACGGGCGCCTGCGGAGTGGGAGAACGTCTGTGAGGAGTGCGCCGCAGAAGCAAGCGATTCGGCGGCAAAAGAGAGAGCGGTTGCCGCCGAGGCGTTGTAGCGTTTGTGCTTTTCAACTGAGGTCTGAATGGACTTCAGTCGCACTGTTCTGCCGAAAGTCCTCGTTTTCCGAGCGCGTGGTTTTACTATACGATACCTACGAATTACGATATTGTTACTAGTTTGCTGTTTTTGCGACATGTTGGGAAGCGCATTTCATTCACTGGCCATTTTATCCGTATATCAATGTGATATCAGGTGCTATCAATATCTCTGATGGAAGGCCTGGGGTTCGCGTTTGTCTTACTCAAAACCCGAGCTTATGTGTCGTGCCACCCACCCTGCTTAGTGACATCCATTTGTAAGGAATGGACTGAGGGAACTGTGCTTTCGTGATCGGTGCTCTTCCAGCGACAGGCGATCGCTTAGGTTGATCGCTGCATACCTTTTCATGAAGCTGAAGTGTTTCATGAAAACCTGCCTCAGGCCCTGCTTGTTGTGTGTCTTTTCTTGCCTTGCATCTATGCCTTAGACGCCACATTTGTGCTGCTGCTATTGTAGCTAACGTGCCAGTGATTCAAAGCTTCAAGGGCCAAAAAAATTGTTGTTCATGAAGTGGCACGTATCTTTGATCTCTACTTGTAATTAAAGCTCTTCGAATGTCGCTTTGGAATCGTGTGCTTTGTAAATGACCTTCATCTTAAGAGTCAAATATTTTTATATGGCATGTAGCATTGCATACACCATGCCTACACATGACGTAAATGATCGAACTGGCTGTTACCGACGACTTTTGGAACATAAGTGTTCGCTGAATCATACCAAATATATATATTGATATCTTATTTCCATAAATGTATTTCATGAGGTACGTAAAGTATGCGCCAAACCTAGCCGGAAGAAGTCTGCCTCTCTATAGGGTCCAAATGGTTTAGAAATGCCGTTGAAAGGATTAAGCAGCAATTATTTTTATGGCAATTTTCCGGCATTTAAAGGGCAATTATTTGCGAGATGTTTTTTTACGCATTCTAGAGACTAGATAATTGTGCCCGTGATATTTGTCACGATACGTATACGTGGCCAAGAATCGTTTAGTTGACTTTGATACGAATTTGCCCACACCGGTATCATGTTGCATGTGACAAAATATCGTAACTATGAAAATACGGCACTTGGTAAGATAGTCTCCCTGTTGAATGGGTGGGGATCGCCGGCTGGGGTTTGGCGTTGGCATCTCACGCGTTGACGGAGCGATCTCAGTCCGCTGGCACACCAGAGACCGTTGGTGTCCGACGCTCTGAGAGGACAAGTTCCTTCCCGTGACACTCGATCCTCATAGCTGTTTGTCGGTCTGGTCAGTGGCCGTTTCAGCCTGACCCGCACACTGACTGTGGCGCCACATCCTGACCCACCCGCTATCCCCAACCGCTGTTCCAGTGCTACAGCCTGACCCGCCCACTGTCTCCCGCCAGAACCTTGCACGTAACATGATCCACGTCAGTCTTATTTATGCATGTAATAGTGAGGTTGGTCACATAATCATTAATCATGCTGGTGAAAATAGCCCAGAGATTCATTCTACAACGGCTTACAGACAACCTTCTCTCAAATCCACGCGACGCCTCGACTTTTTTACGTCTTTTATAGGCTGAACGATTATTAGACAAGCCAGGCCGTTCTTCGGGAGGTCATTCGAAGCTCTGATGAAATTGTTCTATGGACGTGTCTGTGAAGCTCACCTACAGCTCTCTGTCGGTCGAGGCGGTCAGTGACGGTCATTTATGTTCCAAATGAAACAGAACACTGGTGGACAGGGGACGGCGTCTCGCGCCTGAGATCGGTGGACGGCCGGCGGTGGTCGGCGGGGCGGCTAGAGCAGGCCGCAGACTGCACTGCCGCCCTTGGCCGGCTGCGGCCGGCAGCAGCCGGACGGCGTGGTCACCACCACCGCCTCCACGCTCTTGGAGTAGTGGCAGCCGGGCTTGGCGGCCGCCGGCGCCGAGTCCAGGTTGGGCGCGTGCGCGGCCGGCTGCACGAGCAGCGGCGCGCCGTGCGTCACGCTGGTGGCCGGCGCCTGGCTCAGGTCGTTCATGGAGCAGTGCAGCAGGGCGGCGAGCGGCGGCGGCGAGCGCGCCACCTCGGCGCAGCTGGCCGACGAGATGGAATGGGCGCGCGAGGTGCGCCCCAGCGGCCCGGCCGGCGGCGCCCGGCTCCGCTGACGCTTGATGTCGATCAGCCGTGACTCGTCGAATGTCAGCAGGTTGGAGACTGCAATAAAGCCGGCAGGGTCAGTCACCGAGGTGGCGCAGTGAGCTCATCACCGTCACTGGCGCACTGCGCAGGTGGCGCTAGTCGCTGCAAACAGGTCCGGGTCTAATGCTGCATTGGAAACAGTACCAGGAGAGAGAAAGAGAGGAGAGAGAGAGAGAGAGAGAGAGAGAGGGAGGGAGAGGGAGAGAGAGAGAGAGAGAGAGAGAGAGAGAGAGAGAGAGAGAGAGAGAGAGAGAGAGAGAGAGAGAGAGAGAGAGAGACCGTTTTTCGGGCAGTCGGCTTTCGCAACTCCGATCTCCACTGTTTGCACAGAATCGGTAGATTCAGCAGGACCCCACGGGTTTCCAGATGTGTTTGCCAGTTTGGTGCGTCTCCTCACTGAACGCTTCATCCGTCTCGAATTCCCCCGGGAGTTTGGAGGTTAGATCCCAATTCCCATCGTCCGAGATAGGCACCGCCCGAGATTAGACCCCGTCACCTCTTTGGGTTCTACCCCTACTCCCTGTCTATCCTGTTCAGAACATTTGGCCGCTTAATTAATCCATTTGTGTACCATCCCTGCGTTACGCTCGCCACTCATTCTCATTCCTACCCCTCTATATCTCCGTAACGCTTCTATCCCGTATCTATCCTTATCAGTTCCCTCCTGATGATTCCATCGCCATGCTTCTCCTTTCATTGTCCCCCTCTCAGGCCTTCTTTGTTGTTTCGGTCCCCCTTGCCCTCTCGGACCTATGACTACTGTCACATTTGTTCCATTCCCGACCTGTCCCGACCTTTTCCTTCTCCATCTAGTCGGGGTTCTGTGCCTGGCGCTGTCGCGGCGCTCGGGGTACGCACGTTTTAGTCCGGAGCTGCTCAGGGTGCCGCTGGCCGGCCGGCGATGCTGTGAGTCCTGGCTGACCGGCGTGTAGCTGTTCCTGCCCAGCGAGAGGCGCGGACTGCGCGCGTGCGGCGGACTGCTCTCCTCCGAGTCCGAGTCAGGAATTTTGGCAGAGACCGGGCGCCGGCCGTCCCGCGAGCGCAGCCAGTAGGTCTTCATGGCGCCTGCGGCGGAGTGGGGAGGGAGAGTGGTCAGTGCCAGCCGCTGCCGACCCGACCTGACCGCCGTCAGGGCCCATTTCACCATCGACCAGCGGATGCGGCTCCAGCCGCCGCCGGCCGGCCCGGGTCGAAGCGTTTCCATCAATCTCCCGATGACAAGAGAAGCTGCTCGAATGATTGAACGTGAAATGACCAGTACGTTTTATGGCAAGCTGGCGAGTTTATTGAGTTTATTTCTGTCAAATGTGGAGCAGAATCAACGACGACCTTACGTAAGCAATAAGTTTGAAAAGTAATGATAACAGACAGCGTATCTCGCATCCAATGCCTTAGACAGAGTTGTAACTCGATAAGGCACAGGGGATGTCCGGTCATAAATTCAAAATTAAGGAGAAAGAGCATCGTAACATAAGCCCACTGATGCAGCTTTTTTTAAATGCATTTATTATAGGTATCGCTAAAGGTTCGTACCGGTATCCAGGACTCGGTCGGGCTGCCGCGGATGCCGTATATGAGTCTATGACAGACATTTTCGGTACGTCAGCGGCCGACTGACCTTTTCCCTTGACGTGGATGCCGCCCCGCTCGACGGTCCGGTAGCTGGGGCCGAGACGCTGCTTAGTCGGCTCCGAGATGTGAATCTGCATGGCCTGACTGTTCGACTCCATACGGGACGCTGCGGGTGGACAGAGAGACGTTACCGAGACGAGAGAACGAAGAGTTAGAGGAGTGCGGGAGCTGGAAACGGTTTAAAAATGCCCAACATGGTGGAACTGAGAAATTGGTAGGTCTGATTGAGTAGGTACACTCGGCTACAGGTTGGTCGATAGGGACTATATGATAGGCATATGATAGGCGCGGGAGCCAGGGGGCTCACTGGGGGCTCACGGGGCTCACGAGCCCCTCCGACTTTTCGGCTTGGGACTCGTTAGTCATTATATGTTTTTGAGCCCCCTCCCCCAGCTCGAGATATCTAAATCTAGCAGCACCCAGATCTACGAACTATTCTCGGAATGAAATAAAACCGGGGATGGACGCCTGCCAACGACCCGAGCCGGTGCCATGCGGCGTGGTTAGGTTGTGCCGCTTAACAAAAAGTCAAGTGACACAGTCTTCCGGTACCAGGTGGCTGCTACTGGCCGTGCTTAGCCAAAAATAATCGATGAATAAATAGTCCGTATCGATCAACCTGTAGCCGAGTGCACTACCCCGCCGCCCTGCGCTGGCTGGTTTGGCTTCCCTGTCATGCGGAACAGCCTAGATGCAGGCGCTCGCCACCCCTGCCATCTAGTGGCGAAAGCGCGAATCAGCAGTGGCGCTCGGATGGGTAGGTAGCGCAAGGCTGTTAGCGCAATTCGCAAACATGAAATTACAACAAAGGGTCTTGCCTAGAACTATTGCATGTTGTCTGGGACATTCAGGATATAGTTTTGCGTAATCTGATACCAACGTCACACATGTGGCGGTGCGTTCAGGATATGGTTTTGCGTAATCTGATGCTAGCGCCACACGTGTGGCGTAAGAGTAGGTATGTGTTAAACAAACAGTCAGCCAGCGCTCCCGCTGCAGCTGCTCCATTCTTATTTCCGAAACGAGAGGATCTTCTCCCGGTTTAGCCGGGTGATGTTAACTTCTTATGAGTACACGTTCCATTATCTAAGCGCGAGCGGGTAGCTGGCCGTTTGTCCGCCTGCGGATAGCACTTGCCTGTGTTGACGGTGTCTCCGAATAGGCAGTAGCGGGGCATTTTCAGCCCCACGACGCCGGCCACCACGGTACCAGAGTGAACGCCGACGCGGATCTCAATATGGTCTCCTGGAAACAGCGCGACCAAAGTCACTAGTCAGATGGGACAAGCGCAGATGTGGTGATTCTACTATTGGGCGACGGTGAAAACGCTTCTACAGTATGGGCAGGGGACAGTATACAAAGTAAACGATTTGCATCTCTTCCTCTGTATGGCACTTCAAAACTGTATCAAATAGTGCTAAAAATACAATGCAGACACTCTTTTGAATTGCCTTGTCATGACCTGGTTCTCATCAAAGCACGTCTACAGTTTGCTCACATGTCGTCTTCTGTTATTATTTTTCATTTAAACACATCCTGTTTGCGTCATTCACGGCGACATTATAGAGCAGCCTGCGGCTCAGAGACGCGGACAGTGCCGGCTTTACGGAATCTCGCCGCGGTGCTAAATTCTCTGCAGCGCAGCAGAACAGCACAAAAACGATGTGTTTTACCGGCGCTGTTGTGCAGTTATTGGTTCTGCAGCTCCCCAGCCGAAAAACCGCAGCAGGACGCAGCTGACGCGTGTTATTTGTATGCTGTCCGGGCACAGCAAGCCGTGACCCGTGTCAGGGCAGGAATTACCCGTTTTCTCTCCGTCCTTCAGCCTGACCGCCTGCCCTCCGCCCTCCCCTCCTCTCTCTCTCTCTCTCTCTCTCTCTCTCTCTCTCTCTCTCTCTCTCTCTCTCTCTCTCTCTCTCTCTCTCTCTCTCTCCCTCTCCCTCTCTCTCTCTCTCTCTCTCTCTCTCTCTCTCACTTTTTCTTCCTCTCTCACTTCTTTCTTTTGACTTTTCACTCTCGTTTTACCTCTATGCATCCTGCTAAAAAAGTAAGCATTCCATCCTCTCTCGATTCTCCAATGAACCTTGCCGACAATTAATGACATCTCGCTGGCGACCACCGTTAGCTGGCGTTTTTGTCACCCCGGCACACACCCCAGGCGCCAATATATTCTCGGCGCCACCAATCAGGAATCGGCGGCGGCACTGCTGCCCTGTTTGGTCGGCGCCCGGGGCCGCTGGCGACACCAGCAGCTGCTAATGACCCCGCTCAGAGGTCAAAAGTCACCGGGAATGCGATAATGACAGATACATCGCCCCCGTTCGCCGAAACGGGCTCCCCAGTCGGAACGAGACTTCGCGATGACTCCTAATGTGCACGAAAGTTGAGAGCCATTCTAAGAAAATAGTTAAAGCCTTTCCGGGATATTTGGATGTAAGCTCGTACGGTACTGCCGTGATATTACATAGCACATGAGTAAGGGCATCTGTATATAGCTTCACCACTTGGCATCTGAAAAGTTAGTGCATTTAAACATCATTAGGTATACTATGCTGCCATCTAAAGAAACTAGGGCATTGTATGTGACCATTTCCTAAGATGCTCGTGTGCTCACTGCTGCGAGAGACGATTGATAGCAGATGAATCCGGCAAAGTGCCTATTGCAGGTCTCTCCGCTGGCAACTGCCTGATTGGGTTTGGCCCTAGCCCGGCCCCTAGATATGGAACAATGGGAAAAACATGTTAAAAATAGGTACATCCGGGCACGCTCAAAGCATTGGGAAAGCTGACAACGTATGTAACAACTAACAATCAGTGTACGTTCCCCTGTGGTGAAGCAAGTCCCAAAGGGTGACCGAGAAATGTGCATTGTATTGTGATGCTAAACAGAAGACAGATTCGCCGGGGGAAATAACTTTGCATCGTTTTTATTGTCCCTGTCAATGTTCCTTTGTGGCCTAAATGTGTCCGTTGGCTCGTGCTTCAACCTTTTTAATAGTTGTGTTTGAACGTTAACTAACCTTTGGAAAAAAATGGAATGCACAGTTTAAACAAAATAAATGAATTATCCTAATCTAAATATTATATTATAGATAATTGAATAAAAAACGGACACATATCTAGTGGATCGCTTATAGTGTGGTATTATAGCAGATACACATTTTAATTGTACGTCCATTTGTTGTTTTATCGACGAACTGTAATTTCCAGACTCATTTCCAGTCCTTATTCTTGCATATAGCACTGCACTACGCCTTCCTTTTACGCTCCCCGCTGCTCGCTGTATGCGGGGGAGAACGGGTCAGTCTGTTCGCGGTCAAGGAATCGGTGAGAGCGGCGCTACTCACCTGTTAACTAATAAAGCGGGGCGGCGCTGCTTACCTGATGAAAGCGACACTGCCCGCCTGTGGACGGGTCGGCGCTGCTCACCTGTTAAGTAAGTTCTGCTCACCTGTGGACGGATCGGTGAGACCAGCTCTGCTCACCTGTGGACGGGTCGGTGAGACCAGCTCTGCTCACCTGTGGACGGGTCAGTGAGACCAGTTCTGCTCACCTGTAGCTGTGGACGGGTCGGTGCTGCCCACCTGTTGACGGGGGTCGGTGAAGTCGGCGCTGCTCAGTTGTGGGCCACTCACCTGTGGACGGGTCGGTGAGAGTGCCGCTGCTCACCTGTGGACGGGTCGGTGAGAGCGCCGCTGCTCACCTGTGGACGGGTCGGTGAGTCCCGTGATGCCGTCCACCATGTCCAGCGCCATGTCACAGATCCGCTCGGCGTGGTTGGTCCTCTTCTCTGGCGCGCCGTCCACCACCATGTAGGAGTCGCCGATCGTCTCCACCTGCGGAGCAATGGGCCCTGAGACCGCAGGTCGTCTCGTACTGAGGCCACAGGTCGTCTCGTACTGAGACCACAAGTCGTCTCGTACTGAGACCACAGGTCGTCTCATGGGGATACCACCAGTCGTCTCGTGCTGAGGCCACCAGTCGCCTTCACCTGCGGAGCTGGGGTGGCAAGGCCGCCAGCTGCCTCCACATCAGGCACAGCGAACCCTGCGAGACCGCTTATGTTAAGCAAAACGTGAACCGTTTTGTGGTGCTCACCTTGTAGACTTGGTTGAACTCTGTCAGCCTGTCAAAGATGGAGTACATGCTGTTCAGCATGGCGACCACCTGCATGGGCGATATCCTGCTGCAGATCTCGGTGAAGTTGACCACGTCGGAGAACAGAATGGTGACGCTCTCGAAAACCTGCCGCAACGGTTTTCGAGAATTCGTTAAATAAGAAAAATTAGCCTTGTACAGGGTTTTATCTATGCACACACAGCAGGCACCTTATCGTTTACAGAAGTCTGTTTTAGCATGTAGGCATAAGAACACCTTACAATACATCAACTTTTAACCCGTGCCCCACTGGGGGGGGGGCTATTAATGCCCCCTTCCCGTTTTTCTGCAATAGCTTCCAAACCGCTTGACGAATCGACGCCAAACTTGCAGTACCTTCGGCTGCATCAATTTGACACCTTGTGTCAAACTATGAGCTTCGCCGTAGCTACAATAGGTAGGCCGGAAATGACGTCAGAGTGACGTCATATTCTGCCGATTTCGACGCAAAACATTGAACCACGGCAATCGCTCCCAAGAGCTCAGGTTTTAAGCTAGATCCAAATTCTTTGCATGAGAGGACTCAGAATAGATTGTGCTATCAAATCGCTATCTCGGATTTTCAAAATTCTGAAAATTTCGAAAATTATATGCAATAAAGTTCAAAATTTATGTTTTATATTTTTTTTCTTTTTTTTACTTTTCGAAAAACCGGAATCTATGTGATAAAACACATGCTTATGACTTACTCTAGCATGTTTTAGCTAAATATCTTCAAAAATGGCCAAGTTATATACATTATTGAAAAAAAATCACAATTTTAAAATTTTTCAAATCAACTTTTCAGCACGTATTTGACATCGTAGACCAATATAAATAGCACCATCGTGTTCCTGAGCTCAAACTGAATCCAATATACATCTTTTTGTCGAAAAATTTTAACTTCAAATTTTGACCTTTTTTGACCTGAAAGTGACCTGACCTAAGCTAAATTCAACTTAAAATGACCTCGAATGACACAAACGACATCAAATTCGAAATCTGTGGCCTAAATGGACCATAAAACATGTGCCACGTGACCGACGCATGATATAATATTTCCGTGGCCTGTGATGACCTGACCCTGACCTGAAAATCAAAGTACAAGTATGGAACCCTCAGGGTATCTTAACCCTCGCCCGCACATGCCATTTTCCCATCCTAGAACGCACATGGGGGGGGGGGGTTGCCACCCCCCCGCGCCATTTCGTTCCTGTTGGAGATAGAGCTTAGCGGTAAAGACCAAAAAGATTCTTTGGGAAGAGACGAATCCAATGATGCCCAGTTTTACCTTCTCAGGTCAGTCATTGACCTTCCAGGTCAGGTCAAACTAAAAAATGTTGCTGTTTTGGGTCACCGTTGGATACCTATCAAGTGCGCTGCTTATCATATACCGATGACGATGCCGTTTTCTGGTGCCAAGCCAGCTAGAACCTCTTTGTCACACTATCCGACCAGATTTTTGCTGCTGAGGTCATTTCAGGTCAAGCTAGGTCAAGGTCAATTATAGGTATGTGTTTGTATGTCTGTGTGTGTCTGTGTGTAGGTATACTGATGTGTGCAACGATTGTTTATGTGTTTATACTACATGAAATCATGATTTGAGAAGCTTTTAGCAAAAATGCAGTCAAAAAACTTCACAAAAAGTAAATTCAGCTTGCTAAAACGCAATTATCTTAGATGACCTAGGTTGACCTTGACCCTGACCTTGACACCTGTACATCGTCGAACAACATGTTCCATGATAGGTGGGAGGTAAGACTGGCAAAAAAGGCCGAAATCAAGGTGTCAAAGCTCACAAGACCCATAGCCAACGCAAGATGTTGAGAATTGGTCATTTGGGTCATGACATGACCTGAAAAACAAGGTCATATCTCCGAAACCAAAAATCACAGAATTTTGAAATTTTCAGTGGACATCAAGAACGGATAGAGGAGCAGCTATACGAAAAATCAGCCTTCTAGCTCAAAAAATGTCGAGTGCAGAGCAGAAAGACTACCTGGGGGGTGGCAACCACCCCCCCCCCCTATGTGCGGGCGAGGGTTAAGCATCTGTTCACGAGTGTGTAAACCAAAAATGAGCCTGATCTGACTTGTAAGACGGCGGCCAGAGCCCAAAATGTGGACAAGCCAAAATACTAATAATTTTTATTTTGACCTGACCTGTGACGTCATCGGTGACCTCGAGATCAATGAAATTAAGTTTCGTTTGGCAGTTTTTCCGGGGCTATCAGACTTCCGGGGCTAATTCCGGGGCCGTTTGAATTTTGACGATCGGCCCAGTAGTTTCGGAGTAAGGAGGGTGGCTATGAAGAGCCCCCCCCCCCCAGTAGGGCGCGTTATACGCAGACCCCAGTGGGGCGCGGGTTAATGAGCAGTTTGAGGGCTTATGACTGTCCGTAGCAATATTCCGGATATTTGAGAATCATTTTTGAAGACTGTGATACAATACAATCTTATGAAATTTCAACATTCAGATGTTCTACCTTCCTCATTTCCCAGTCGTCTTCTCCTTGTCTTCTAAACAGATCACTCAACCTCTCCGGGATGATTATTCATGTGCCGCCTTGTCAAGCCGATGAAATAATTTCCATTATAGTGATGCTAATAAGGGAGTCGCAGAAGCAATCGTACATAAAATGTAAGCACAATTTGTAAAGCAGTAGTCAGCGGATACCGGGCAAGTTTAAAGTTATTGTTCGACTAATGCTCGCTGACGATTTTTTTTTTACCCTTCTACTAAGATGTCATTTTGCGTCATTACTAATGGATGCGTTAGGTACTTGCTTAAAAGCATATCGAAGAAAAAACGTAATCCATATCCGCAATGATGCAACAGCAACGCCACTGCGTTGGAAAGGAAATGGTTTCAGGGACCGATTGGTTCGATTGCCATATTGACAAGCCCTTGCATGAGAGTAGAGTTTTATTGGAGTGCGTCGATGGTTAGCATGGAATTGGTTTCGGAATGACGCAACGGTGAATGGCCACGCCCACGTCGGAAACTTTTCGATACTCTGAACTCGGTGCCACAAATGAATAGAGCCATTCGGGGTAGTCGGCGGATGCATCTGCACTTGTAACGCGTGACTGCCGTTTGGTCTTTGATTTACTCTGCCGGGTAGTTATTCCATGGTCTAATGCAGTCATGGTCACACCCATAGACCTCTATCTACACCACAGCGCACCAATATATGTAGGTACACACAACTCTCTTGATGCAATAGGTAAACGGTGCGATAAACAGTTGAAATAAAATGAACTGAAGGTGATGCATAATTTATTGCAAACATTAATGCAAATAAACAAATGAGTAAGCTGCGAATACAAGCTACAGAAGGGGTATTGCCTAAAAATTAGAGCTTCCCCAGCGAGCCACAGCGAGTTATGAGCGGTACTGTTAGTTTCCCGTCAGCATCCATCTATCAAATCCTTATAAGGGGCTTTTCACTGAATTCGGCTCTGCAGCACAAAGACCAAAGAGTTTTTATGTTACGAGGCCTGGAAAATTGTGGAGACAGCTTGATGCCTATTGGCCATCGTCGATGAACTTTCGAACATGACACTTATTTGTCGTGAATTGAAGGCACTTCAGTGTGGGTTTTGATGACGTTATAAAACGTCACAAAGGCAAGGTCTGTGGCCCTTTGTCAGGAAGTCTGATGAAACCAGCTGGACAGCGATCCCATGGGGTCACGACGTTGTTAGGTCTCTTTATGATAGGTGCATGCCAAGACAAATTGAACTCATTTGCTGCCAACACAGATTCCAGGTCTTTTCCGAGTGCTGATTGAGGAGTTCGCTTAAAATGGACACCGATACCATCAATAGGTGTTCGATTTAATGTCGCAGTCACGAGGAGTTACGAGTGCGTGCCTGTGTGAAATATGATAATCATAGCTCCCTTTTCAACTGTGTTTCACGTTTAACTGCATTCGATAAGATTAAGTTCATTCAACTGTGTCCATCATACCACAATTATGCACACGATTAGCCATGCTTAATGAAAACATCACACACAATAGCTGTCACACATCACTTAGACCTTAGCCATAACAGTGCGATAACACAGTCTATTGCGCCACTTGAGTGGTGACTGCTCTCTCCGGAATGGAGAATCTGTCTCTCACCTCACACGTGTCAACGGGGTTGGCGCCCTTCCTGAGCCGGTTGGCCACCTCCTTGGGGATCATCTGGTACAGCAGCTCGTCCGTCCTCCGCATCTCATCGTCCAGCTTCTTCATCGACTCCTCGAGCTTCTTCGACTTGAGCTGCTCCTGGTCCAGCGCCAGCTTGAGCTCGATCGACTGCTGCGTGCTCGCCAGCATCAGGTCCCTGGAGGGAGGGAGCGACACGCGCCATCAGCCCGCCACCAGGGGCCCGGGGCTTGTGCATTCGCAGTGCAACAGGCGGATCTATCAGTGGTGCAGACTGACCTGCACTACGCTTTAAACGGCCTAGAACGGTTCAAAGCGCCTGTCCCTGCATTATATAACTAAAAGTCTGACAGCAACGCAACAATGAGTCAAGCTAAGTTTTGCTTTGAAAGGGTTGATTTAATACCGTGTTCACTTGCAGCGATCTCATGCCACCATCGCACACTGACTGAATCCGTTGGTTCACACCACGCTGCTGACCTGCTGAAGTCGTGCATCGAGAGGTCGTTGATGAAGAGTCCGGTGTGGATCATGGCGTCCAGATCTGGCATCACCGGCGTACCCAGGAACAGGATCATCCGCCACTCGTCAAAGTACATCATCTGACCTGGCGGCACACGGCGAGCGCCGGGTAGAATGGCGGCTCCAGTCGGTACATTACTCGGAGCGGTAAGGTGAACAGTGGTTCACAGGACAGTTTGCTAGGAACCGTCATTTGCACTGATCTACCTTAACTACCCTCTCAATGTTTATTTTTGTCTCTTTTTGAGGATATGAAAGAATGTTTTTATTGCTGTTGTTGTGGAGCAATACACTTACAGCTTTGCACTTTGGTGTGCTTTTATTTCTCTGGAAACAAAAGGATGAACTTATGTGACAGACTTTAGAATTGGGTGAAAATTGACAACTGCTAACATGGACACATAATTTCAGAATAGTTCGAGTAAAATGCAATTAATTGCAGCAATGCGGATGGACCATGCAGACTGTCACATGTGTACCGTTTCACCTTTGAAGCTTATCAGATAAAAGAGCAGGTTTAATCGATTGTCGTTAACATTTTTATATTGCAATATTTATTTAAGCTTAAATTGCATCAAACTTTAAATAGGCTTATGGCGTTTTCACCCATGGAGCAAAAAAAGAAAGTTTTTGTCAAAACCCAGCCAATAAGACCTACACACCTAACCGAGGTCCCCTTCGGGCCACTATGCTAGTCTCCCTACATTAGGCTACCATTACAGAATTGCCTGTGTCTGCGTCGGTTAAAGACTCTCCCAGACCCAATTCCTCTCCCCACCACAGCCTCATTATTGGCAGCCGCGCAATGGTCGCACCTTTGAGTCGCAGATTTTTCTCCTTGATGATTAGGTCGTCGTCGAAGTCGTCGACCATGCCGTTGGTGTTGACCTTGCTGTCCAGCGCCCGCAGGCGAGACGGGGCGTCAATTGTTACCAGCTCGAAAATGTTGTTGGTCTTTTTCAGAATCTGCAGCGCGGCACCGTGTCAGTTTCGCATTGTAAGTGGTGTATTGTGTCGGAAAAAGGAACTCGGACGCTGACAGACGGGAGCTCTGTGTCTCCGCGCCAGAGCTGGAGGCGGAGAACAATGCAACAGACACCACAAAAATAAAAGCAATAAAGTAAAAGAATGCTGCTGGCGTTTCAAATGTTGTTGACAGAAAGCTTACAACACTCCTCCTTTCGACATATCAATGGAAGAATGTCCACGCCGTGAGCTCGTGAATCGGTTTGATGTCGGATGGCGCTTGTAAAATGCATGGTTTCCTCATGAAATACGGCTTTCAAAGACACCTCCAATCCATTTTAAATCGCAGGCTTTCTCGGAACCCAAAGTTACTCCATCTGCATCGACTGAGATAGGCGAGAAGCTTACCCCTGAGAATCTAAACTCCACCAGCGGCCGGACCAGGTCGAACCACTCATCGATTTTCCTTCCGATCAGCTCCGGCAGAATGGTCATCATCGACTGACCGAGGTTCTTTACAACCATATTTGATCTGTCGGAAAATAGTGCACGAGTCATTCCACAGCTCTGAATCGCTTTCGATGTGTTGTAAATTGTGATGTGATCTTCCGTAGTTCTCGATTTAGTTTTGTGTGAAGAATATTCCCACAAGATGTCACAAGGTATTGGTCACTAGGCCAAGTCTCGTTATCATCGAATATCCTCATCAAATTCCTTTTCATAAAGCATAATTCATGCCAGCGTTAGTATCATCACCGTTATGGCCGATTCTGGATCGCAGTTATAATTGATTATGTGATGCCTCACGCGGCGATGAGGGAAACTGGACCGAGCGACGGTCTGGCTAGTGGCCAGGGCGCGTCCTGGCGGCCACAGTGGGGCAATCTCCGTACCGGCGGCGCCGGATGGCCGCTGCCGATCGGCCGCCGGCTCGGCCGGGGTCGATGCGATTTGTCCGCTCGGTCACCGGTGGCCGGTGACGCCGGCGATCCTGGCAGTCGACACCAGTGCCGCCCGGTGGTCCGGTCACGGCCGCAGTGGCGCGAGGCCGACACTTCCCGCCCGGGAGCTGGCCCAGTTAGACCGCGGCGTGGGATTCCCAGCTGCCAGCTTTGTCTGAGGGGTGAGCTGAGATCTCTGAACGGAGCGGCCCCCTCCGCTGCTGTTGTGGCGCGGTATTTGGGAGAGCTCGCTGCTCACGTCCCGGCAGCGGCGGCTCAGCGAGCCGTTGATATTGACCGTGGTAATGTGTTTACCGTGTATTGAATGGTAACCGAATTAGCGCCCGGCGGCCGGAAACACACCGGTCGCGCAGCTCCGCGTCACTCGGCGATATTCGGGGAAGGAAGGTCAACTTTAAAAAGACAGCCAAAAAACTGCCCGAGGATTCCCCAAGCAGATCTAGTGTTTTTATTTGTAAAACAACTGCTTCAGCGGCCTTTGCTACATTAAAAGCTCTTCCAAATCAAATATCTTTCAAATAATAGTGTGTGCCTTCACTGAATTGACTCTGCTCTGTCCAATGAAAAGAAAACGTTTTATGTGTGGCCTACTGGCTGAAGTTCGTTAACAATCAGGATACTGAGTTGCCTTGTGGAAACTTAAACAGCAATCCGTGTCAAAGTTTCAACTGTTGCACTGCATCTTAGTCTGATTTTAATGCCATAAAGGCATATTTGACACCGTGCGTCTTAATAATCTTGCAAATCCGACGTAAAACTTCCAATAGGTCACAAGTTAATTGAAATCAAGTGCGTTAACAGTGTGCTGTGTCCCAGTCCAAACACCACTGAGGGCGGTGTCGACCTGGTCACGTAAAGAAGCTGCAGGAAGCGGCTGCCGGGTAGCTGCAGCTCGTGCTCACGTGAAGGCGATGGAGAATGGGAACAGCTCGAAGATGATGCCGGCGCGGATGGGCAGGCTCTGCTCGTCGCGCACCAGCCGGATGGCGTGGCTCTCGCGGAAGGCGTGGTTGTCGAACGTCAGCTGGAAGGTGACGTGGTACGAGTCGACCAGCGAGTCCTCGCGCACTAGCTCGATCTCCATCTCGGTGTCGTAGAAGTGCCGAGCCACCTGCGGTCGGCGGCGACAGGAGAGCGGGCAGTCGCGTCAGGGTGCTGGTACTCTGATAACTGGCAGATATTTATTTATATTCCGAATATTTTTGCCGCAATTTGTTAGCTCTGGAATTTTCAGTTATGCTCTTTTTTTGTCAGCATTAAAAACACATTGCGATGACAAAATGCGTTCATTTTTGATCGACGCAGGTCATGATGGTTCTCTGAAGTACAAGGCATTCAACAGATTCAGGTTTCCTATCGGGGCAAGAATTTGTGAACAAACTTGCTAATTCCATCGTATTATCTGGCGGATATCTTCACTTGCTACCTACCATGCTCAATAGCCATGGTGTAGCCTCGGATCTACCCCTTAGATTCGCTCCATGAACATAACTATAGGCTCGCCCACACCTGTTTGTACTATTCCACGGTGAAGCCGAAGTCTGTACCTGTTTGATTTGTCCCATGGCGTAGGACAGTTCTTACCTGTTTGATTTGTCCCATGGCGTAGGACAGTTCTTACCTGTTTGATTTGTCCCATGGTGTAGCCTCCATAGCCCCGTCGTTTGCTCCGGTAGTGTAACACCATGCCGGTTGGTGTTTCGTTCTCGCAGAAAAACGACGGCGGCCTCATGCGCGGATACGAGAACTTGAGGTACTCGTGCAGGTTGTCCAGACCTGTCGGAGAAACGTGAGAGCGCTCCGACCGGCTCGGGTGCCGGTGAGGCATTACACTCTATAATAGTCCATGGCTGATTTTTTTTTTTAGGAATCATTGGCCAGTTTCGGACCAAGACGAGTCAAACTATGAGCGAGTATCAATTGGCGAGCATCTAAATGACGGCGTGTTTCGTGGCTGAAGCACTCTCAAGAATTGCCGCTGGTTGGAATTTGTTGGCTACTTATCGCAGCTTGGCCAAGGCGCACTAACTAATTTCCCGAGGCTCAGTGGGTACGCGGCTGACTGGCTGGATTTCGCCGGCAGAGCCGAGCGGTTCTTTACCAGGAAGTTGGAGAGCGGAACGATTCATTATATCGGCCAATAAGTGGAAGTTTGTCGGAAACGATTCCGGAAAAATGTCACTGTCACGGAACGCTGCAGAGGATAAACCTATGTCGACATAATCCGATGTTAGCTATGCACCAGACAGCGAAGGATCAACACATCGAGACAAGTGAGCGATGATAAAACGATTGTAAACAACATCGCGAAACGCTCTCCTTCAGCTCATACTGCTTTTTGCCATTTTGAAGCAGATTTACCTACCGTCTGAGCTAGCATTGATAAGGCCTTAGGTACTAAGGTTCCATCAAATAATTTTTTCGCCTTGGCGGCGCGGAAGACTAACTAGTCCCAGTTGACGTGTCTTATTGAAAAATATCATTTCTTTCAAAATCATGTGTGGGTCGTTTGCATGAAAGACCAGTGCGACTTCGGTGGATTAACCGACAGACCAGTAGGGCTATCAGGTCATGAAGCGGCTGCCGAGCGAGCACCATGCTCACCTTGTGCACTATCAGCGCACCATGGTCGCATTAGTGAGCCAGATGACGTTGCTCTGTGACTCACCCTACACTCTACGCTCTGTGACTCACTGAAGATACTCAAACATGTGTTCAGATAGACCATACCTTGTAGTGTGGGGATTTTCACCATTAGGTACTGAATAAATCGGTATGGTTGAACACGCGATGTAGCACGAATGGCATGAAACGATCTAAGGACTGGCATGGAGAAAACGTATGTCCCCCTATTCATCACTGCCGGGACATTATCTATTATGTCAGGCTATGCATCAAAACACGAGTCGGGCTGAACCAAAGAGGGGCGAGGAAGGCCAGCCATCGGGCAGTATTCCAGACTGATAGAGGGTCAGAGTTCTGTTATCTTCCCTCGGGAAGTAATTATGTCAGAGTCAAACTACTACGGGGTGGGAGAAATGCCTCGCCCGTTGTTGTCCTGTCATCGTCGCACCGGAGTCTGTCTGTCCGGACGAGACCATGTCGTGTGTGGAGTGCTTCTGCTGCTGCTCGCCGAATCGCTCCTCAGTCCAGACATGACACGGCTTTGACTGGACAGACATGCTCCGGTGGGGCGCGGACGGGACAACAGCAGCCGAGAGGTGCAGCCAAGTCAGCACCGACCAAAGCAGTTTCGACAGTGCCCTGTGTCAGCTCTGTACTAGGGCGGCCAATCTCTATCGGTAGAAGAGCCGCTCATGTTCTGTTTTTGCATGCTTCTGCTATTAATCCTTTAATCATAAATAATAGCTCCAATGGAAGCTCTCCTATGTTTATAGAAACTTTTTATTATATATATATATATATATATATATATATATATATATATATATATATATATATATATATATATATATATATATATATATATATATATATATATATATTGAAACTTTTATAAATAACAGCGCCGAGCATGATAGGGATTATGTAAATCCCAAAATGTTTTCCGGGAAACTCTCCCTAACGAGAATCACATGGCTATTTGGTAACCGGAACTCCATTAACCTCTAATTATGATATGTAAAATGCATTATCTGGTCTTAACCCGCGCGGGGCTGGGGGTAAATTTTACCCCCCTTGCGAATTTTTGCAATATCTCAAAAACGGCGGCTCAGTACCTTTTCTTACATCAATTTGACACGTTTCCTGAAAATTTGAGCGAAATCCGTCGGGAAATTTTTGAGAAATTGACGTTTTAGTGACGTCATGTTCGCCATTTTCGCCTCAAAAACGGCAAAATTTCAAACGCCGCTAACATCTTAATTTTTAAAGGAATCAAGACGTAACAAAAAGGTTATACGTGATTCTACTTTGTCTATCAAATGGCTATCTCGGTTTTTTGAAATTTTTGATTTTGGCCTAATTTTTTTCAAAAAACTGACTTTTTTGGGAAAATGATTATAAAATCCAAAATTTTGAGTCTCTCGAAAAAACGGAATATATGTCAGAGAAGTGGTCTATGTGCACCTACATACCAAATTTTAGAAGAATCGGTTCAAAAATGTGGGAGTTATTCAAAATTTTATGACGTCACGACACACAAATTTTTTGAAAAAAAAAACTTTTTTGGAAGTTCTAGACCTCGTTCGGAAACAAAAATAGCACCATTCGATTCGCCGTGAAAAACTGCATCAGATAGACACCTTTTTAGGCCTTAACAACCAACTTCAAAATTTGACCTCACTTGACCTGACCTTGACCTGAACTCGACCTGAA
This sequence comes from Amphibalanus amphitrite, assembly GCF_019059575.1. NCBI lineage: Eukaryota > Metazoa > Arthropoda > Thecostraca > Balanomorpha > Balanidae > Amphibalanus > Amphibalanus amphitrite. The sequence continues at coordinate 35,239 of NW_024883119.1, read as the reverse complement.
ATTCATCCAGAGGTGGTCCATATCACTTATTGAGTGTGCCTATTGAATTCTATGAGTAAAATGACCCATAAAACATGTGTCGCACATGCCCTTTTCTATATTTTGTTTTTTGGTGACCTGACCTGACCTGACCTGACCTTGACCTTGACCTCTGAATGATATTGTATGCAACGACTATTGTCTTGGTAGCCTAAGAACACGTTTTGGGCAATCAGTCTCAGTCCATGACTCCATTCTTCGGCAACTACGGTGCAAGGCCGATACTGTAGAAACTTGCAATTTGTACCCTTGACCTGACCTTGACCTTGACCTCAAACTTTAAATTAAGTACATGTTTTAGTTGTTCGTGATGAGAGCTTTCGATTGGTGTTTGAATTTTCCAAATCAGACCATTAGTTCGGGAGATAACAGGGGGGGGGGGTAAAATTTACCCCCCCCCCCCAGCCCCGCGCGTTCGGCTGGAGACCCCAGCCCCGCGCGGGTTAAAAGTCATCACATTCTTCCCCTGATATAATTCTGAGGCTTAAATTTGTTTGGTCCTAGTGATCTATATGTTACGGGCCAAGTGCGAAGGCTAGTCCGTTTGCGAACGGACTAGTCCATTCGCGAATGGACTAGGCCGTTTGCGAATGGCGGTCCGTTTGCAAACGGACTAGTCCGTTTGCGAATGGCCGGCCATTCGCGAATGGCCTAGGCCGTTTGCGAACGGACGGGTTTGTGGCGTTGCACTTAGCCGCCGGAAGCATGGATCCTCGGATTGGGGTACGATTCCGAATGAATGGGGGACCGCTGGTCGATGCAGGGGCGTCGCCGACGGGGGGGGGGGGTCGGAGGGGTCCAGACCCCCCCACACACACATTCTTGAAAATATGCCGGTCCGACGCCCCCCCCCCTCCCCCCACACACACTTTTGGCCACGAAAATCGATCAAGAATAAAATAAAATATTTTAAAAACGATTTTGGTGCATTCTCAAAATAAAATTGTCTAAATCCGAGGAGTTTTCAGTATTTGGTGGGGATTACTTTGACTGACCGTCCGACCAGATCCCCTAGTCGAAAATCCGTGGCGACGCCACTGCGTTTATATGTTTAGTTTGTTCTCCGGAGCAGATCTGCGAGCTGGCGCAACTCTGGGTTAAGGTCTCCACACACCTGGTCCATTCGGGATGCGACTTTCCGCTGAACCCTGCACAACGCGGAAATTATAGCAACGTGTTGCCGCTGGCCAGGCTTCGGCCACCGATCTGGATCTGGGGAAGTCAAATATCCCCGTGACCTTCGAACAGCGGAGAGTCGCGTGGTGTGCGGAGACCATTAGTACCGTGCTCCGGGCTCCCCGCTGATGACCCGACCTGACCTTGGTCGAGTTTGTGGCGCTCGATTCGACACGCAAGGGTGGGGTGAGGTAAAGAAGAGGCGACCTCAGCATGACTGTGTAAGCATTTTACGGTTGAGTTACCAATACTTTGCACGCATCATTTCACACGGGACTTTGCACATGCCAAGTTGACTTGCCAAGTTGACGTCACTTTGCTGGATATTTCGCACTTGGCCTGACTTCGCACTTGGACTGGGAGCATAAACGCCCGTCCATTCGCAAACGGCCTAGGCCAACTGCAATAACGCACATGGACTAGTCCATTTGCAAACGGCCTAGTCCAAGTGCGTTATCGCACTTGGACTAGGCCATTCGCGAATGGACTAGCCTTCGCACTTGGCCCGCAACATATACATGCCGACTTACAAGACAGGCAGCACCGGGAAAGAGACTACACATCCACTAACATAGAGACTTCGTTTTTTTCTCAAACAAATGTCAACGTTTCCTAAGCATGATTGTGGTGGCGATTTATGTGACTAAGTGAGTACGTGACAAAACTATTTCTGACAAAAATAAATGACGTTTATGTTACTTGGGCGATCGGGCCTTCCCTGGCATAGGCGGGAAAATTTCGAGTCGAGCGCTTAGCGTGTCCACAGATGCCAAGCGCGACCCATCTCAATGGCAGACTTCATGTGGCCTGCAAACGACCACTTCCATCGACCAGTGGCCATTCCCGTCAGGAGCAAATAGCGAGTGGCTCAAACCGAGCTGTCGCCAGCATTCCGCCGCGAAATCGGATCATCTCTCCATCCGGCTATAGGGTGGATTTGGTCCAGCGCTTGTGTCTGCAGTGCTGGCGGTACTATTGGACATCCAATGAATTGCCGATCACCATTTGTTCTGCCGAGCACCTGTCACTGGCAGCCCGGTCACCATTGATCGACGGACCATTAATGAGACGGCGTGCAGAGATGAAGCCATTGGGCGCCCGCCGCCGGCTCCAACGGGCTGCGTTTGTGCGTGACCCGACCGCCGGCACGTGGCACTATGGTTGGAAACGGCCTCACGGATGGCCGTGGGCAATTTCGGAATATATGTATATTTGGGGTGTCATTCTGTTGGAAATTGATGAAATGTTTTGAATTGGGCAGAAAAAATTATTTAGTTGCGCATTTAGTCTCCATTATTGTACGTGGAATCGGGAGTTTCTGACAGTGACTTTTTTGGTGCGCCGTCAAAGGTTTAAACAACCGCGCTGGTGATAGCATGTGGAGTACCTCCATGACGTTGTAAAACTGGATTATTATATATCAAAATAATCCTTGTTATGTTGGCTATCGAGTGGAGTGACTCTTTTTCCCATGCGTGTTCAAAATCAGGAACGGCATTGCATTCTGTTTGCAGTGTCACCACAGCAATATTTGCAAAATTGCGTTTATGTTTCATTGGACATACAAAAAGTTCTCCATCGACCTCCATTGAGCTTTTTGGCAGAATAAATCGCTGTTCAATTCTGCGTAAGGGGAACGTAAAAGCAGACTGCGCACTTGTGCGCAAAATCGTCCGTGAAGCGTCATCTCCCGAGGCGTACCTACCCGTCGCTTCGTTAGCACCAGGTCGGCTCGTCAGTCTTGCAATCGCTTATCCTTATAAATGATGGTAAGAAGCAGGGTTGCGGAGTCGTGGTGGCGCCAAATCCGACTCCGACTACGACTCCGACTCCTGACTCGTTGCCATGACTCCGGCCGACTCTGTCTCCGACTCCGGACCCCTGCCAGTGTTTCGGAGTCGCGATGGAGCTGTTCCGATTCGGACCGACTCCGACTTCCACTGCGGGCTCCTGACCGACTCCGACTCCGACTCCTGGCTCGTTGCCACGACTCTGGGCGACTCTGACTCCGACTCCGACTCCGACTCCGACTCTGACTTCGACTCCGCACCCCTCGTAAGAAGTAACTGCTCGCCCCTGCACCTGGAGTATGAATATCGTGCAAACGTGTATGGATATCCTGGAGTATGGATATGGATATCCACTGACAGAACAGACATACAGACATGCTGTAAACTCCATTACACTGCCAATACCATGGCAAATCAAATGGCTATCTATGGTTTTTGATCATCGTTCTACAGTTTCCAAAATCTTGAACTGAATGTTGGCAATTTCTCGTGACTACTTCACGACCATGACGCATGCATTTCTGAAATTGATCTTTTTTCAACCAGCCACGTACTCGTATGATAAAATGAATGTCACCATCGTGTTCTACGCCCAAAAGTACCCATAAAACATGTGTCATGCATGGGCTGCGGATAGGTACCAGTTTTAATTTTCGGGGTTATGTGCTTACCTGATTGACCTGACTTTGACCCTGGCCAGTGGCCTATGCTTGACTGACCCCTACATTGATCTGACACTCTTTTAGCACTTATATGAAGGGTTGTGACAGTTGTGACAGTTGTGACAGATTGTTTAGGACCAACTGATGACTGAATTTATTTAGGACCAACTGATGACGATATAATCGAAACGCGAAACGCGAGGCACCGATTGCGAGGTTCTAAAGTCCATGCTACTGAAAGCCCGATTTCAAGTGTTTGACCTGACCTTGACCCGACCTGTGACCTCGAAATTCAGCTTTAAAGTATTCATGTGAATCGTCTCGTCGCGTTCTTCTTTCGTTTGCCGCGCCTCGTGCGTTTCGCTGCGCCTATTTGTTCGCGAGTTATCGGCTGGGGGCGTTGAACGCCCCCCCCCGGCAAACGGCGGATGGGGAAATACCCCAGCAACTGCCGGGTTAATCTGACGCATGTTTTGTCATTTGATCGTCATTTTATTTCTTACTTTTTTGCCTAATCTAAAAAAAAATCATAAATACTCTTTCTCCAAATTTGTGACCCTTTATGACCAATAGTAAGACACTGTGCGTCACTACGTTGATATTTCTCGCCCTAAAGCATAACAACAATATCCATTCAGTAATAGCAGTATTCAAAACATGTTCAAAATGCCTCACGATATCGATAACATAACGAAAGACATAGGCGACTTATGACATACTTGCAATGATGACGTCACACACGCGTGACGTGACGTGACCTCGTCATTTCTGAGTTACTGTATGATGCACGAAAGACACTGGTATACCTATGCAAAGTTTCATCGCAGTCGGTCTACGCATTAACAAGTTATGGGCAAAACATTTTTTCGCGTTGACCCCCGGCCATCCGTGAGGCCGTTTCCAACCATAGTGCGTGGGGCCGCTCAGCCCCTCCCCGTGCTGAATTGTGGCCGCAGGGCCTTTATTGAACCAGGCTGCGGAGGAACGGCCAGCTGGTGACAGCATACTGGCCTGTCACCGAGTGGAGGGGTAGGGTGTCCTCAAGGAATGAGAGCCGATATTAGTCTGTGAAATCCTTTCTTCACACATATAACGGGGCAGTTTGCTAGTCCCGCCGTATTGTGATAGAAATAATAGAAATGAAATTATCAGAAAGGCTAGTGCCAAAGTTCCGCAGTGGGCAGTCGGTTGTAACTAGTAAATGTTAATGATTTTAAAAGACGCATTCAAACATCCGGGTTTGGTAGGTAACATTATGACATTCTTTTAAAGCTCCTTCCAAGTGCAAAAAAAAAAAAAATTTGTAGAAGCAATGGAAGTAGTTATCCATGCATGAATATGTTAATGTGTATGATCATGATCATACAAAAGTAGATCGTTTATTATTCACACTAAAAATATGGTCCACAACTCTGCTGAGAAGTTGCAGAGATCCGGACCTGGGTTCAGTGAAAAATTCCACTCCACAGCTCTAAGGTCACGTTATGTAACCACACCCCCGCCACCCTAGTCGGTCTGTTCGATAGCGGCGCCGACGGCTGGTTCTGCTCACCGTTCAGAAAGTCGCGCACGTGCCGCCCCAGCACGGAGAGCACCCGGTCGTAGCCGTACTGGCCGACGAAGCCCACAAAGTAGACGCCCATGTTCTCAAAGAACTCCTGCTCCTTCAGGTTCAGAATCTGAAACGGCGCCCGAGCGTCAGTCAATGAATGCAAACTTTGTGCTTTTGTGGCATCTGTTTTGGGCTGGCTGCATGCCACAAATTAAATTCCTAATGCCTGTACATACATTCTCGGTCACCTAAAACATGTTCACAGTTATGCTCTATAAAGAAGAAACAGCATGTTAGCAATGCTTTTACTTCGCTAATAAGATAAAATAATGAACCAAGAAGGAAGCGAAATGCTGTCCAACTGCCATGCCAATTTGTCACTCGAACACGCACGAACGAGCGAATATGAATGGTGGGGCATGGATGGTTCAAACAGGGGTGCGCTATGTTTTCGTTGGAATTCGATTACAATTGGGTTCCTATTTGTTTTACACATTTGAGCAGAGATGTGCGTTGTGCTATGTTTACGTGTGGGCAGTTATGTCCTGGGTTAACGTCTGACAGGGATGTGACGCTTATGTATGTCAGGAATGCGTGCTGTGTTCATGTACGAGCTGTGTACGAACAGCTGTAGGGTATTTTATATTCATATCGACTGCGCTAGGAAAAATATGTCGTAAGATGTATCGCCTCAGGCCAGTTTTCTCGATCTAGGTCACTATTTGCGGTATTCCATTTTTGATTAGTTTAAAATTTGAATGCATGCATATTTCAACAATACGTCACTGCGTGGGAGTGGATGATGGACATTGTGCGTCTAAAATGGTTCGAATGCCGCGGGCAACTCGGGAATTCATCTTGCCACGAGCTAACAACGTGGTGAATTGATCACCTGTCCGAGTTAAGCTCTTTATCGGCCCGAAACTGTGGATAAGGTTCAAATATGAATTTGACTGCTCTGACAATGTTTGCTGTAGGTCAACGAACGATGTCAACTTAACTAGGAAGTGTACAGAACTGAATTCCTTCCTTCAAGTATTCAAAGGAATTTGTATTCACTATTCAGGACCTTGAAATTCTTCAATAAAAAATGAGCACATTTGTGTTGTTGATTTCCGCTATATAAGACAAGCGTATTGAGTTCAAACTGATTTTCAAAACGTCAGCATTGTCTCTCACTTCTCAGTTTATCCAGTTTAGCGGGTTGGCTCCAGAGAGCTAATCTGCTTTAAGCTCACAGACCTGCATGAAATCATCGTTTGTTACGACGCTGGGATGATCACTGAAGCTTCGATTCAAATATATCAAAGAATAAGATGCATGGTAAGTACTAAGTACATGGAAGATAGTTTATAAGCTCTCTCTCTTCTCTCTCTCTCTCTCTCTCTCTCTCTCTCTCTCTCTCTCTCTCTCTCTCTCTCTCTCTCTCTCTCTCTCTCTCTCCCTCTCTCAGCTTTGCTCAATAGAACGCCATCTTTTTCCGAATATATGCATTAACTACGGCACAGTGTCGACTAGGGAAATTATGTCGTGGAAACTTGCTAACGATGTCTTTGTTCCATTCTTTCTTCGCCACTTCATTTGAAACAGTCATTTCAACATCTTTTTGTGGTCGTAATGTTAACAAACGATCTACACCAATCACCAAAGTAGAGATTGCGAAAATAATCAAACGATTTCATAGCAGTTTGCAGGGTCTCTGGAAACCGGCTTTAAAAGAACAATTAATAATGTTCACATTTTTCAGCTGATGTTCATCTTTCAATGACTTTTTGACCATCACATGTTTCACGATAGATTGAAGAGCGTAGGTCAATCATTTTTCAACTGTTTTGGTTCGTTCAATGCAGATCGTCTTTTACATGGGAGTTAGGGGGAATATTGGCTGCCCTAACTTGAGCTCTACTGGGAATTCTTTCAACGCTCTTTGATGCTGGGTATTTTTCACACTGATTTGTGAGTCCAGATTAGCAGTGTTGGAAATCGGTTCTGTGCGTCTCTGACACGTGTGCCGGTATCTGTTTGATGAAGGGCTGCGCTGAACCGCCCGCTGGTCCAGAGAGACGGATCGATCGGACCGTGTTCCGGTGACGGATCGGTGCTCTGTACACGGCACCGGGCCCATATGAGCCGCGGCCGACACCCGCCCCGAGAACTGCACTCCGAAAACGGCTCACAAGACTGAGGCAGCTGGGGCCAGAGCCGGATCTTACATCACGATAGTCTGACCGAGTCTTGTCCGACAGTTTGCGCTAATTTGACTGATATTTGATCGGCGGTAGCTCCGGCCAGTCACAGAGTGACGGATGCACCGTCACTCATTCCGTATGCTCCCGGAAAGTATTTTCTATGTATTACTCGAGAAACTTGCTTTCCAAGAAACACAGTCTGATACCAAAGTACCGCAAACTTGCGGTGAACATCTGTTTTAGTATGAGAAATAATTGCCGAGTTTGAGGCATCCCAGCACACTTTTTGTCCCTCATCCAACCAGAAGTCTCTTGCATTCATGTTCCAAGTTCCACGACCCGAACACAGACAGAACATCAGCCATGTGAAGGATGAAATTAGCGCAAAGCACTCTGCATCCAATGCTGTGATTCTCATCCTAAATCATAATATGTGTTGTTGACCTAGAACCTTAGAGCAAGTCATATCAACAGATGTGTCCGGTTTTGCGTCTACTTTATCACTAATCACTAAGCGCTCAGCGTCCCCTCGAGAGCTGAGCCGTCGCGTTGGCCGGGCGGGCTCACTGTCATCCATCGTCCAGGATTCTAATACCACAGGGGCGCTCTGATTTACGGCGTCTGTCGCGGTGTAAAAGTTCACAGGTCCGGCGCGGCGCGGCTCCCCGCTCACTCACCTTGCAGGCGGCCCTGGCCAGCCGCGGGATCAGCGACTCCGGGTACACCTGGTGCGTCGAGAACGACGGCACGTCCACCAGCGCCTCGCGCCGCACCGTCTCCCACATGTCCTCGCCGTAGCCGACCTTGATGTACTCGGCCAGGTTCTCCAGCAGCAGGCCGTACATGGCGCCGCCGCCAGTGGTGCGACTGGTGCTGGGGCTGGTGTCGGACCTGGTGCTGGATCTGGTGCTGAGTCTGGTCCTGGGCCTGGTGATAGGCTCGTTGCTGATTCCCGCTCGTGCTCAGCGCTGCCTCTTGTCCTGCTGACCTTGAGTCGGGATTAAAACTGACGTCCTCAGACAAACTGAGTGATGCTATACGACCACCCCCGGAGTCTAGGGAGAACGGTCTAAAATTGGAACAACTTTAACTCAGTTCTCCTGGGAAGCACTGTCGCACAGATTGTCACACAGTCCTATTAGCGAAATGCAGCGCGGCATTTCTGGTCTAAACCTACATCACGGTCCATGGGCCCCTCGGCAGTCCTCGACTGAGGTCAGTGTCCCGCACCACGTGTACCCTCTGGTTGTCTGGCTCCACTCGCACTGTGAACCCACTGTGGCCCCGAACAGACTGTGAACTCGTTGTCTAAAACTCCGGACGCACTTCTGTTGCGATGTCCGCCGGACAGGCCCGCAGACTCCAAGAAAATATCACCGACCAGCAGTTAATGGTCTGTGCGCGAGGCTTGAAACCATGCGTGAAACAAAGGCTTCATGAGATCAGCTTGAAGATCACCGGCGCAGCAGCACGTATCTGCAAGCAAGGTCAAACATTTGTCAGACGAGAGCCGATGAAGTGGAAAATGAATAAGAATGAGACGCACGAGACATCAAATGGGGGGAGGGGGTGACTGGGATTCGCCTGTAGCTTCTGGTCATTGCAGAAGTAGTCCTCAATTTTTCGCTGTAACACTGAAGTTGAGTATTACCGCGAAAAATATAGTTCCGGTATTTCACCGCGTGCCCCGAAATATAGCCGTTATTCGGATGTGTTCTCCTACGAACACGAGAGAATGGTGTTAGTGTGCTGTGACGCAATCTGGACTTGCACGTTTGAGTGTCGGCTCTGAATATTCCGTGGTGCATCGCCAAACGAAAATGGCAATGTCTTTCGAGAATCATGTTACAATCATGGTGCAGTGTAGTTAACATTCAAAGCATCACGAATGACAGAAAAAAAAAACTTTTTAAAGGTAGTGTGCCAGCTTTCTTGGACCGTATGGAGTTAATGGCCCAGATAAGGAGAACCGGATTTTTAGAACTTATCCATACCTTCAAAACTCATGGAAACGTCTTAAATTCTTCAAATTTTGAGTACCCCAGTGCGAAATTCGCCCCGACGGGTTGTCGGTCGTACCCCAACCACATTTCACACCACTATGAACAATAAATGCACACACAGAAATCGCTATTATCGATATGCTCATCCAATCAAGTTTCGATAAACCCGTTCATCATCATCTCCTGCGGTTTCGAACACGCCTGTTAGGTGGCTTCTGATGCTCGTCGAGGTCGGAATTTCCAAATACGCGTGGTGCGTCGGGCCGCGCGCTCTGACTTCGGCCAAGAAAAATGCGTCACCTGATCATTGTCATTTCTGCCACTTGCGTGTGGTGAAATGGGGTCATAACTTATAAGACGGCTTTTTCATATCAATTATTTTACATAAAATCATATTTCAAACCATAAATAATGTTCGACAGCCAAATAAAAGAAACAATACCAATACGGGCTTACAGTTTAAGGCTCGACATTGTGTTGTCTACGATTAGACAGCTGATAACTCATTCCCGTACGTCGTATGGTCGTAACACTATAATGACCTTTGCTTATTGTCACAAGTGCGCCGCATTCGCGATTGTTGCCCGACGCCTGTTTGCAGGTGAGCCCACTACAGTTGTTATACATATCTAAAAACCGAAAAACTTTTAGGCGAAAAAGGCACTATTCCAGGCCCATTTTTGATTTTTTTTTTGCGATATTAGGTAAAAACAGAAGCTTCTTATCCTAGGAAAAATAAAATGGGAAATCTTTCAAAGGTGGCACACTACCTTTAAACACATGCACCATGAGAAAATTTGATTGAATCTCGTTGTTCATATCTTCTGTGGCCATTATTATTGGACATAGCATTGGTCATTATTGGTCATTGTTTGTTCTGCAGCTCGTGATATTTGCCGTTTGCGTGCTAACCATGACCAGAACCGTTGTGAAATATAAATGTCATAAATCACCAAACTAGTCGAGTGATTTGACAATTGTACCAGCATTGCTCTAAACTCATCCGCCTGTTGCTGTCCCGATAGATGCCCATCCAGTCGCCAGTGCGAATTGCATCCACTCTGACTCACTTTGGTCAGTCCTCCTCCGCTCTACTACTTGCCCCCGTCCTCTCTCCTGTCACACTTTCTGTCCTCTCTTCACTCCCGCTCTCTGTTCTCCCTCCAGTCGTGCTCTCTGTCCTCTCTCCGACCACGCTATCTGTTCTCTCCAGCCCACTCCACCCGCCGTGCCGGTGGCCCTGTCCGCACGCACTGTGACCGCTCTGGCCTGCCGCCGTCCACACAGCCCCGCGGTCCTTTGCAGCCCACACAGCCCTGCAGCCCCGTGGCCCGCCGCAGCCCGCACAGCCCTGCAGCCACGTGTCCCGCCGCAGCCCGCACTGGCTGACCGTGGCCCGCCGCAGCCCTGCAGCCCCGTGGCCCGCCGCAGCCCGCACTGACTGACCGTGGCCCGCCGCAGCCCGCACTGACTGACCGTGGCCCGCCGCGGCCCGCACAGCCCTGCAGCCCCGTGGCCCGGCGCAGCCCGCACTGACTGACCGTGGCCCGCCGCAGCCCGCACAGCCCCGCGGTCCTTTGCAGCCCACACAGCCCTGCAGCCCCGTGGCCCTCCGCAGCCCGCACTGACTGACCGAGGCCCGCCGTCGGTACCGATGGGGAACCGGCCGACGCGCGCCGACCCACCGACGACCGCCGAGACGCGCTCTCCCCGGAACAGTCACAACACGGCTCGGCGAGCACTTAGAGCCGGCTCACCGCATAGAAATTCGGCTGACAGTGCCCTCTGCGGGAGACTGGGTTATAATTTATCGTCCGAATATGCGTTGCTGTTGATTGTAACTTGTGACTTTTATACTATGTTTTCACCTTTCTTTTCACGACTTGTTAAGATTTGTTTGCCAAGTGTTTTTTTCTGATAATCATGAAATAATGTTTCTTTCTACTTTGAGTAATTGATTCTACTGGGTAATGGTATGGCATTTTGAAGCTCTTTTTATTTCATCTTTTAAATTAGATACCTGTTTATTGATGCGCCTTGCGTAATAATACAACTGACAACATTCACTGATTTCAGTTCAAAGATGCGTAGTGAAGAGCTATTTTCCCTGAAAACATTACTCACTAAATAAAGGGCAGCCTACCAGAATATCCGGCGCTCTGTATACCATAATTCCCCGCAAACATCCGTATCTATGCGATTGGGGTGCATGACAACAGCCGCTATTATTCTATGCGATGAACGGGACCCCTGAATGTGTCATGGACTGCCATACAGCTCCTTTGGCCGCCCTGTGTACGGCACGGAGACCTGACAGGTGCGGCCTGGCTGTAGGACAGAACCGAACCGCGCACACTTTCATGACATGTAAATAGAGCAACATGATATGCCTGGCTGGCCTATAAGCGGAACTTGTGGTGCAAGTATTATAAATGACAGGATGCACGAGATATTGCTCTCACATGGAACAAGTTTAAGAGAAAGAGATAAAGAGAGAGAGAAAGACATCGTTCCCACCGTGTGTCGTTACTAACTTTTTATTTGATTCATTAATGGAAGGCGTTTCGACAGGAGAATAGCGCATTACAGAGCACGTATGTTTGCTTATTTTACGTACACAATCGATCGCTGCTCAGAGTATACCTCTACAATAAACGTTGGCTCAGCCAAGGCTCAGCTCGCTTGCTGCCTGTGATTTACCTATACGAAACATTGACAAAGGAAATGAGCCATGTTAAAGCCCTGCATCAACAATGCATTTAAATCATAACAGAATGACAGTAACCAACAGGGAGGATTTGTGAGAAAAGTAAAAGCATAGTGAAAAATTACCTCTTAAAACGTCTGTTTACTTTAGATAAATTGATGTGTTTACAAATGAAAATAATAAGGGCTGACTAAGATAGGGCAAAACAAAACATTTTGCCGTTTTAGTACCTAATTGTCTTTGCCACGCATGCGTTGTACCATCCTAAATAACATTTAAAGTCTTGAAATCATGGCAAGAAAAAGCGTTGTTCCCTTGACAGCTCGGTAAATATCCCTTTGTTATTACACACATTAACACATTGAAAAAGAATGAAACAATGCCAGCGGTTTTTTAACTGACATTTGGACTTCGTTTTCAATGGGGTTTGCCTATTGGCGATGTTGCAAAAAAAAAAAGAATAAACAAATCGTTTGTTGACGTTATTACAGATATATACAATTAATGTATTAGCATATCCCCGTATCATTTGACCCTTTTCTCCGATAGGTATCAGAGCGTACATCCATAACGTGCCGGCGATTACTAGTCGTGTGTTGGTGCATGCCTGCAGAGCCAGTGCTGGCCAATGAGCGTACCTATTGACCCCGCCGGGCTAGTCTTCCTCCAGTCGGGATATTTCCTGGAGATTTGATATGAAATAGATCTCTCTGCCAGATAATAGAGCTATTTGTCATGAACGCCCGGAGTCGAGGTCGGCAACAATTACTCAAATTATCTGTGACGGGAAGTTGTGATAAACAATAGATGAAAATGCATCACGAGTGTCCACATTGTTTTTCGTGATGTGCTGTTCCGGTGTTTCATAGAGTTCAATTCAAAGACGAGTCCTATGGCTAAATTTATCACTGACTAAAGATTACGGAATTAGGGGTGACTCCGACTCCGACTCCAACTACGGCTTCAAGTAGATCCCGACTCCACACGGTTCTATCAATTAAGATCGATGTCATGATATTGAAGTTCATAATGGAGATGTTTTATCTTGCCTGAAACGATCCCTTGTGCGTTCCAAGGCTTTGCGTTGCAAATTTGCATTAAAATAACATGTATAATTAAAAAGCAGGTTGTGGGAAATTCACCGACTTCTGCTTCTTTTGCTGGAAACGTTGGTCTAAAACAGCAAACCGGCCTTTTTTCGACAAAATCTCATTTCGAGCGTAGTATCGTCAATCAAGCAGGTGCAGTGCATGACGTTGAGCCATGCAGCGTTAACTCCGACTCTGGAGTCTGAGTCAGTAAGATTTTGGCGACTCCGACTCCGACTCCGACTCCGGGAGAACTGTCCATTCCGACCGACTCCAACTCCGACTCCGACTCCGAGTCCGCAGCCCTGGACCAGGCATTTCCCACGCCTCCGTCCCCGGCATCCTCCGTCATATGAAAGTTCTTGGTACGCCTAAAACAGAACATGATTACCATCTTTAGGTTAGTTATAGCTATTCACCATTGTTTTCAGTTATTCAGATTATGTCCGGTTACATCCACCGAAGCGTCTTTATGATTTCCCAAGTAATGTTTGCCTTTACGTCATATTTCCTTATCGTCGCATAAACATGAGCAATGAATATCCATTTTGTTTTTGTCAGAATGTGCAATGTACCTACAGTGCTGCGGAAACTTCCTGTGATGTTCCAGGCACGTGCTTTTGCAGTATTGTCACACAGGCAATAGGTATTGAAACGTTTAGTCTAGTATTCAAGTGCAGTCCTTTCTATAAGTAAGAGATTGCTAAGCGGTAACATTCAAACTACGTATGTGCATGGAACTCTTGAACTTAATAATCAAATTTAAGCACACCACTAATGCTATCAAAAAGAGCATGAGAGTCGGTTTACATTTTGGCTTGGTATGGCTCTAAACGCTATCAATGATTTCGGAATTTTAACATTAGCCATGTAGCGCTGCACGCTAAGAATGGCTTTGGTATCCCAATAAGCCATTAGAGCCCTGCTAATACCTAACTTTCGAAAAGCGATGCCCGCGAAAAGATGCCGAAAAGATGAAAAGATTAAGGCCGCGCCATTTCTAGGCCTTAATAGGCCTAGAAAGACATGCCAAGTTAAATGATATACGACATGACGTCTTCCAACTGGCTTCATGACCTGAGGTTGTGACCTGACCTTGTCCTGAGCTACGTTGTTTTCACCCAAACAATAGTAATCACAAAAAGACAGTTCCCGGTAACACCACCATGTATGTGTGACTGTGAGTTCCGCCCGTCAACGCGACCCCGGGCAGCCTCTCGCACCAAACGCCTTAACCCTCGCCCGCACATGCCATTTTCCCATCCTAGAACGCACATGGGGGGGGGGGGGTGCCACCCCCTCCCGCGCCATTTCGTTCCTGTTGGAGATAGAGCTTAGCGGTAAAGACCAAAAAGATTCTTTGGGAAGAGACGAATCCAATGATACCCTGTTTTACCTTCTCAGGTCAGTCATTGACCTTCCAGGTCAGGTCAAACTAAAAAATATTGCTGTTTTGGGTCACCGTTGGATATCAAGTGCGCTGCTTATCAAATACCGATGACGATGCTGTTTTCTGGTGCCAAGCTAGCTAGAACCTCTTTGTCACACTACCGAACCAGAATTTTGCTGCTGAGGTCATTTCAGGTCAAGTTAGGTCAAGGTCAATTATATGTGTTTGTATGTCTGTGTGTGTCTGTGTGTATACTGATGTGTGCACCGATTGTTTTTGGGTCCATATTACATGAAATCATGATCTGAGAAGCTTTTACCAAAAATGCAGTCAAAAAACTTCACAAAAAGTAAATTCAGCTTGCCTAAAACGCAATTATTTTAGATGACCTAGGTTGACCTTGACCCTGACCTTGACCCCTGTACATCGTCGAACAACATGTTCCGTGATAGGTGGGAGGTAAGACTGGCAAAAAAGGCCGAAATCAGGGTGTCAAAAAGCTCACAAGGCCCATGGCAAGCGCAAGATGTTGAGAATTGGCCATTTGGGTCATGACATGACCTGAAAAACAAGGTCATATCTCCGAAACCAAAAATCACAGAAACTTGAAATTTTCAGTGGACATCAAGAAAGGATAGAGGAGCAGCTATACGAAAAATCAGCCTTCTAGCTCTAAAAATGTTGAGTGCAGAGCAGAAAGACTACCTGGGGGGGTGGCAACCCCCCCCATGTGCGGGCGAGGGTTAACACTAACGCTTTGGTCAGGACTTAACAGTATAGGCTATCTCGGAAAGTAAGCAAGCTAGAAAGACGCGGTAAAAAGCACTGGATAGTTCGCTATAAGATCTTTCAGAATTATACAAGTCATTTTCGATCAGAGGCCTCTTGCACCAATGCTTGGATTATTTTGCATCGTATACCCAGTCCAAGTCTCAAATGTAACAATTTGCGTGCAAAAGTTAGCAAGCACATGTAGCATTATGTATTGGGCTATTGCAAATAAATTCACCACCATTAGATTAGCTTATTCTGAAACCGGTTTTTCGATTTTACCTAGCTAGGTAGTTTGGTGCAAGAGGCCTCAGGTCATCGCTGAGAGCACTGATTACCGATGGTAGATTTTTCACGAATTTTTGTTCCCGATTTTGTCAACTTTTCACAAATCGGCGTATACGTCGAGAACCAATAGAGCCACAGCGCTGCAGAAAAGTGCAATTGATGGTCTTATACAGTTCTTTCTTATGCTGTTGCCAGATTTGACCTAAGGTAAACGATTTACCCACCAGAGGGCAAAAACTCAAAATTTGACGTTTTTGCGGAAAATATTTTTGAATAACTTTTGTCACCAAGCTTGTATTACGCTGATTTTGCAGGCATCGCGTTTGTCTTGTTGAGACCCGTCGAATGAACTATAAATATGACCTGAAAAGGTCAACTTAACCCTCGCATGTGTCGGGGGTCGGATGGACGGGCCCCTCGGTTTTTGTCGAATGACTCGTGCAAAAGCGAGCGATTACGACGAAACTTTTATCACCCTCGAGTTAATCATTACACCTACCCTGAAATTTCCATAACCCTGACTCAAATGACCTTTGACCTGTGACCTATTTCTCGAGACCATGTTTGGCCGGAATCGCGATTCGGCGTATGTCGGCTCGTATTAGCCGCGCGGTTGCAAGCTTCTTGTGGTTTCAAACGTTCAAACATGTGATTTGATGTTGCTCCCATGCATTTGGGTGGATGTCAAGGTCACCTGAAGGTCAGGTCAGGTCATTGACCTTTGGTGACCTCGGTTCACTTGTTCGAGCTTTACAAGTTTCTAGGCTAGTGTTTGGAGCTGAATTCGAATTAGAAACTATTTTGAATATTTACGAAGCAGTTTTGGTGCCTTCGTAACATGTTACGAAGCTGTCAGAGGCGGTTGACACGTACTACGAATACCCGTCACGACCCCTACTGGTTGACCTGACCTGACCTGACCCGACCTGGTCTAAATGCTTAAAGACATCATCTGTGATCAAAACTAACACGATATTCGTGATCAGCACCCCGAAAAACCTCTTAGCGACCACACTTTACGACTTTCTAACAGGTCCCAATTTTCCCGACTTTTGGGTCATTGACCTGACCTGTCAACCAAGTCATTGACCTGGCCGGTCAGCCAATGACCTAAAGGACCTTAAAATTGGGTATCATCGGCTTCCTCTCAGTCTCGTCACGGGCAACACGCTCGTTTATCCGCGAAGCTCTAGCTCGATCAGGGGCCAAACGGCAAGGGGGAGGGTGTCCAACCACCCCCTTCCCCCTACACGTTAGAAGCTGGCAAATGCCGCACACATGCGAGGGTTAACCCTCGCATGTGTAGGGGGGGGGGTCGGATGGACCCCCCCATGGTTTTTCGCGAATAACTCGCGTAAAAATCGGCCGATCGCGACGAAACTTTCAGTACCCTCGCATTGATCAATTTTACACCTACCCTGAAAATTTCATGACCCTGACCCAAATGACCTTTGACCTGTGACCTCTTTTCCGAGACCATGTTTGGCCGGAATCGCGATTTCGCGTATGTCGGCTCGCACTAGCCGCGTGTTTGCAAGCTTTTCGTGGTTTCAAACGTTCAAACATGTGATTTGATGTTACTCCCGTGTGGGTCAAGGTCACCTGAAGGTCAGGTCAGGTCATTGACCTTTGGTGACCTCGGGTGACCTCGGGTCACTTTTTCGAGTTTTACATGTTTCTAGGCTAGTTTTTGGAGCTGAATTCGAATTTAGCAACCATTTGAACATTTACGAAGTAGTTTTGGTGACTTTGTAACATGTTACGAAGCTGTCAGAGGCGGTTGACACGTACTACGAATACCCGTCACGACGCCTACTGGTTGACCTGACCTGACCTGACCCGACCTGGTCTAAATGCTTCAAGACATCATCTGTGATCAAAACTAACACGATATTCGTGATCAGCACCCCGAAAACCCCCTTAGCAGCCACACTTTACGACTTTCTAACAGGTCCCGATTTTCCCGACTTTGGGCCATTGACCTGACCTGGAAGGTCAACCAATGACCTAGGACCTTAAAATTGGGTATCATCGGCTTCCTCTCGTCACGGGCAACACGCTCGTTTTTTCCGCGAAGCTCTAGCTCGATCAGGGGCCAAACGGCAAGGGGGGGTCCAACCGACCCCCCCCCCCTACACATTAGAAGCTGGAAAACGCCGCACACATGCGAGGGTTAACCCGCGCCCCACTGGGGTCTGTGTATAACACGCCCTACTGGGGGGGGGGGGGGCTATTCATAGCCCCCCCCCCTCCTAACTCCGAAACTACTGGGCCGATCGTCAAAATTCAAACGGCGTCTGATAGCCCCGGAAAAACTGTCGAGCGAAACCTAATTTCATTGACCTCGAGGTCACCGATGACGTCACAGGTCAGGTCAAAGTAAAAATTATTAGCATTTTGGCTTGTTCACATTTTGGGCTCTGGCCGCCATCTTACAAGTCAGATCAGGCTCATTTTTGGTACACACACTCTTAAACAGATGCTCTAGATACCCTGAGGGTACCAAGCTTTTACTTTGATTTTCAGGTCAAGGTCAGGTCATCACAGGTCACGAAAATATTTTATCATGCGTCGGTCACGTGACACATGTTTTATGGTCCATTTAGGCCATAGATTTCGAATTTGATGTCGTCTGTGTCATTCGAGGTCATTTTGAGTCGAATTTAGCTTAGGTCAGGTCATTTTCAGGTCAAAAAAGGTCAAATTTTGAAGGTAAAATTTTTCAACAAAAAAGGTGTCTATTGGATGCAGTTTGAGCTCAGGAACACGATGGTGCCATTTATATTGGTGTACGATGTCAAATACGTACTGAAAAATTGATTTGAAAAATTAATAATTGTGAATTTTTTGCAACAATGCGTATAACTTGGCCATTTTTGAAGATATTTAGCTAAAACTTGCTAGAGTTAGTCATAATCAAGCGTTCTGTCACATATATTCCGGTTTTTTCGAAAAGTCAAAAACTTTTTGAAAAAATATAAAAATACATATTTTGAATATTATTATATCAAATTTTCGAACTTTTCAAAATTTTGAAAATTCGAGATAGCAGTTTGATAGCGCGGTCAATTCTGAGTCCTTTTATGCAAAGAAATTGGATCTAGCTTAAAAACTGAGCTCATGGGAGCGATTGCCGTGGTTCAATGTTATGCGTCGAAATCGGCCGAACATGACGTCACTCTGACGTCATTTCCGGCCGACCTATGGTAGCTACGAAGTTCAAATTTTGACACAAGGTGTCAAATTGATGCAGCCAAAGGTACTGTAAGTTTGGCGTCGATCCGTCAAGCGGTTTGGAAGTTATTGCAGAAAAACGGGAGGGGGGGCTATAAATAGCCCCCCCCCCCCAGTGGGGCGCGGGGATACATGCTTCATAAAAGAGCGAAGAGCGACTAACTTACTCCACTCTCCTCTTTTCATCTTTTGCAAGTTTCAGCGCAATTTCCTTAGTCGTTGGAGAGTTGTTGCAAACGGAACTATTTTTGTACCTCTGAGATGGCAAATTGCACATGTCAGATGGTCACCTAGAGGTACGCATCAGGTACGCATAGCTACCCATCAGAAGCACTTTAATCAATTACGTAAAGGATGGGGCTATCTAATGCAGCCGACCACTTATTGATCGGTTGAGTGGTTGCCTTGGGGTGGTTTGGTCGCTCATACTGATTTCTTCCCCTGGAATCGTGGATAAGCTCGCATGATCGCTAGTTCTCTAAAATTTTGATGTATTTGATCTTTTAATTCTAGCTATGAAAAACTTCTAGAAATCAACAAACAAAATGGCTGGAGACAGCATCGCAAAGCAGGAAAAGGACAGACTTGTTACGCTCTCATAGCCTTCCTGGATGTGGTGTCACTTGCCGTCCGCTATTTGCTCTGTGCAATGAAATATATCCGGCTCATTTGTTGTGCGTCGTCCAGATGCGGTCATATCGCTCACCTGCTCAGATCCTGTCCAGATACTGTTCAGATACTGGTCAGGCTTCAGACGCTGTTCAGACGCTGTTCAGACGCTGTTCAGACGCTGTTCAGACGCTGTTCAGACGCTGTTCAGACGCTGTTCAGACGCTGTTCAGACGCTGTTCAGACACTGTTTTGCTGTGTGACGGCTCCGAGGTGCTGGGCACGGTCTATGAGGCTGTCTGCCGTGCCGCCCGGCTCCGGTCTGTGCCTCAGTGCATCAGGAAACCTCCCGTACTTTATCGTTCGCCGACCAACACTACCGACAAATGAACACTGCCTGGTTCGGGCCTGCTCTGCTTATGAGCGCGCGTATGGGAGTGTGTGGGTACCGATTTCCCTGCTAGTGCCGTCAGTCTGTCCATCCACCCGCCCACCCCTCCACTAGGCGGGGGGGGGGGGGGGTCGGTCAGCCGCCCACGAGAGGAAACTGCACCAGACAGCGAAGGACAGGAAACAACTTTTCGGGATGAGTGGAAATCACAGGGGAAAACGGGCCTCCTCTGCTCGGCTGTGACATAACTGCACTCGGTGCTCAGTCTCGCGGCGAATGTCATACCTAACCGCAGTTGACGTCAAGCAGAGGTATTCGCTGAACGCGGACGGCGCGCTGACTGATCGGTGACGCAGCTGCGCCCACCTTTCCCTACCACATCGGCCGGGAACACTTTATGGCCGCACCGCGTAGTAAAGCTCGCACTGTCGGACATACAGGGTGGAAAGTAATTACGCGAACATACTTTTTCGTCTTATAGCAATGGAAAAAGCGGCGGTGACATGAAAATTTCATCTTTTCATATATTCCTATTTATGTGCGATACACTGACAAAGGCGTTCAGGCATAATTGACATGAGCATGTCAAGCACTGTTGGCCAAAGCTTAGTCCACGCCTCCTGGAGCTGTCTGGTGAGGCAATCGATGTTGGTGGCTACTAGCAGCTCTTAGACGCTCTCCTGAAGAGTCGCCTGGATATTTTTGATCAAATTGAGGTCTGGGCTATTCCCAGATTGACCATTATATGCCCAGAAGAAGAACGGATTCTCAAAGCACCAGTCTTGCGTCTTTTTGGCCGTGAGAGGAAGGACTTTATCAATCATGAAGAAGAGTTTCTTTGCGTCGGGCACAAAAGTGCGCTCAATCATTTTGCCCCTTTTGGTGCATTGATGGATTAGATAAAGAGACTCGTCTGGAAGGATGTTCCACTAGTTGTATACTTTATTTTTGGTGGCCTTGTTGGTCACTACATGCAATTCTGACACCATCCGGAGCTCATAACACGCTGATGTGTGTTCCTTTGCCGGATGTTTGAAGGCTGGGACGGGCGGGACGTCGGACGCATCAGCAGCCCCCAACGCGTTGTTCTGCAGGTTTGACGGATGAAATAGCTTCGAAGATGTCTCACCCAACCACAAAGCCAGCTGCCTGTCCTCCTCTGTTCAGGTTTGGCGGTCTTTAGAAAACTTAAATTGACAATCCTGCTGTTAATTCATGAATTTTGGCCATCTCGATTGTTTGTACGGCTTGATTTTCGAATTTTCACGGATTTATGTATGAATCGTGATATCTTAGATCGGGTACCCGGCCAAAGTCAACCATTTCGCCTGTTTTCGGGTCGACTGTTGTCGTTTGGTCGCGGAAATGGTGACCACCCATTCGGCGCCTGAATTCGCCGAGGTTTTACTGCCGCCAACGGCTTTGCTTTTTAAGTCCTCTTAAGTTTTATTATGCTTCAACCAAAGGTGTAATTGAGTAATGCTGGTGCCGAGACCGTTCCGAGTCCCTTCCGCACCAATCCAGCCAAAATAATCACAAACGCTTTCCCTGGCAAGTTCAAATTGAGCTCTTTGCCCATTTTGATCTTGAGCAGCGTATGGCGTCAGCACCACTCGAAGCCGAGAGGTGTTGTAGACCTTTCAAGTCATTTTTCAAAGTAAGGTCACTTTTATTAGATGAGGCGACAACAAACACGACCAGTCATGTTCCATAACAGCCCGCGCTCATGCAAAATCTCCACTGACGGGCGAAATTGTAAGAAAATACATGTTCGCGTAATTACTTTCCACCCTGTAAAATGGAACGTCATGGGCTGGGCGATATTTTGTGTGTCGCGCACCGCCGGATACACCGGTCTGTGAAATGTCAACTCCCGTGTTAGCCACGTCGCTATTTTTATCGACAAATAGGTGAGAAGCGCTCCCGGCGGCGCGCTTAGCACCTTATTTCCGCTAGGTTATGGTCTGATTCTTTTTTTATAGCTTTTTATCCACCCACAGAGAGGGACGGTAGACACATATCACTAGCTGACGTAACAAATTTGTCCTATATTGATTTTTAGCCCTATGATTGACGATGCCATCTCTCCAACCATTTTCTTTGTCCGCTCAAACGGTCATGGTGACTTAGGTCCTTATTATTTGGCACTTTTTGGGGAAAATTGCTCTTTTAAGGAAGCATCAAGCGTTTATTGATGATTCAGTGCAAAGTGTGATGTTTCACATATTTCTCGTAATGGATGCGATAATGAAAATAGGAACTAGTGGATCAAATGCGTAGATGACTGCTAGTAAACGATGCTAGCGGTCAATATGAGCACGAATATTGTCATGGGGCAGCCATTATGAAGATTGGAGCTTTTATATCTTGACGAGAAGTAAGCTCAGGGTGAAAGAAAAATATGCTGATGATGGTCAGTGCATCACTGATGATGGTCAGTGCATCATTCAGATTGTGCTTCTGATAAAGTTAGTCGTTTTTTGATCTTTGTTTATTTCTACGACTATGTAGTAGTTACCATACCATGATTCGAGAACCATTTCAAATGGTTTGCTTGGTATGCTACGAACGTTTTCAATCTTCATGTTGTCCTTGTTCCACTACCCTTTGACATAGATTCTATGTACAATGCTTATACTGATGTTAGTATTATCCAACCGGACCACATTCTCTGTCTCTGAATCCGGCGTCATAGCGCGTATGGGGTGAGTCACGCGGCAGCCGATTTAGCCGGCGGCTGTCGGAAATGGACCTGGTCCCAGCCCCGTCCGATCTCGGATCTGAGCTGACAGAGCCGTCCCGACGGCATCGTACGTAACGCCGAGGTCAGTGCCGAGCCGGGCAGATGGCACAGCTCAGGCCGACTCCGATCTGCAAACTGCCTCGCTCGGGTCGTCAGATCTAAACTGAGGCCGGGGAACGATTGGCCTGTCAAGGCAATGAAGTGAGTGCACTGAAAACAATTTAACCCAAGGCCCGCGAGTAAACCGGTGTTTTACGGGTACCCCTATCCGCAACCATTTTTAACCACCCTCCCAGGAGTACAGTAAGGTCCCATTGCAGTGTAGTCGTCCCTGCTCTCAGCGGACTTGTTCGCTGACAGCGGTTATATCCGCTCAGAGCAAGTACGACTACACCGCAATGGGACCTAGCACTACTCCTGGAAGGGTGGTTAAAAACGGTTGCGGATAGGGGTACCCGTAAAACACCGGTTTACTCGCCAGCCTTGGGTTAAATTGTTTTCAGTGTGGCCCTGGGGCCGTATTCACGTCGACTTCGTAAGTCGATTTTCTTTCGTAAGTATAATTTGGTATTCGTATCGACACTTCTTAAGTTTTTATCGGCGGAGTTCACGTGAATAAAAAAAATTAACTTAAGAAGTAGGTCAAACTTAAGAAAATTCTTACGAAAATGATCGATGTGAATACGGCCCCTGATCTCGTAACGTATAATTGGCCAACACACGGCCCTAACTAAAATACCTAGTCTCACGTTGTCATTTACCGTTTCACGCCTCGGCCCTGCGTGTGTCAGGTCACAGGGTCTGTCCCCGGGCGGACCATCCGTCCCACCCCAGACACCTGCCGTCGCCGCCGTGTCGCCGTCACCTCTCCGTGTACGGTGATCGGTCAGAGGCGGCCGGCCGACGGGGGCGGAGGGGCGTCCGGTGGGGGTGGAGGGGGCGATCGGAGGGGGTGGAGGGGGCGGACAGCGGGGTCGACGGGGGACGGCCGACGCCGCCGGCTGAGAGCAGAACCGTGTTGTGACTGGCTGTCGACGACCGGCCGCGCGGCGACGCGACACGGAGCGCTAATCCGCCCGGCCGACGACTCATCGGTCTGATTGGCGCGCCGTCACCGGCCGGCGGGGCTCCATCGCGTCCCGGGGTGACCGGGGGCCCCAGGGGAGGGCGGCTCCGACGTGGTGATCACGTAGTGCGGGAGGTGAGAGGATTAAATACCTCTCCAGGGAGGTGCAGCACAGGTGCTGACAGCGGATGCACATTGCGCGTCTGATATGGGCGGGGCCAGGCCGTAATACCAGCCAGTGACATAGCAGGATCAAGACTGGCATTTATCTTGAGGAGCGTTTATTATGCAACCATCACGAGTAGTACAAAGTGATTACAAATCACACTTATCCCATCCATATACAGCAATCTCACAAATACTGCACGTCTGTCGCCTCGCATTGTCACTCAGTATAAATAACACCAGTACATCCATCTTCATAAAGAAGCAACGATGAATGCAACAAAAATATCCTATTTGAGTAACATTGGGGTTTAATTTCTAGCTAATGACACTGGAATGCATCATTATTTATGCCGAAAACCAAAGCATTTTGCTTTGCTAGTTTCCAACATCATTGCGAGCGTTCACTTGCTACAAAGTAGACATTTCATTGTTATGATTAACGAAATACTCATAAATACTAGCTATGGATTCCACGTGAAGCTTTCTTCCCTCTATTTTATAGCTTACATGGCCAGTCACACGCAAAAACACTCGTCTTCACCGTGGGTATGTCGCAAATGTCACCGGGCGTTTAAAACGCTCGATGTGTTCTTTAATGCCGCAAATTGCCAAAACGCGCTTTTATATCACCGCATTTCATATATGTATATGACGATACGGATCAAACATACGCGAACGATAACATTTCAAGCACGATGCCACATACCTATTTCTATCCTACAAAATCGTGCACCAAAAGTGACATTTGGACGGGTAGTTAATATGGACGGATGGCTATTTCAATGGACATTGTTGGGAGTCAAATATTCTGTTTCACACTTAAACTATCATCAAAAAGTTCGTAGGCCTGGAGAGATGGCGTAACATTCCTTCAGTTGAGCGTCCAGGAACACTGGCTCTCTTACTCATGTATAAACTCTTACTCGCTGGTATAAAATCGCAACTAATTATCATACAGCACAGCATATACCAAGTGGCACAGTCACACACGCCTTACATGTAAATTGTCCTGCATTTTCATGTGTCTTTTCGCTTCCATCTATGCAAAAATGTGTAATGCTGCACACATATTTTGTCCGTGGTTTCCTTGCGTTGGTTTTGCTCGTCTATTTGCGAAACAAGTTGCTCGGTATCCCTATTTTTCTTCATTGAGTAAAGGATCCGATAGATTGCGTGCAGTTTCGGCTGCCGAAATTGTACATCTGAAACGGCTCCGCTCTATCTCGCCGTGCTGTAATATCAAGCCACTGGCTTACCACCTGATCCTCCAGCTTCATGCATTAGTTTTCAGGGTACCGAACATCCATAGAGTCCACTCTGCCGCCGGCTTTTGGTACTGATTTCTGCTGCTGGCTGCTCCCCGAGTCCACTGGATAAGATGCCTTCTCATGGACATTCAGGGCTTTATATTAGCACCTGTTCCGAGCCGAAGTGCTTCGGTGGCACGGAGGTATCACACGGTTGTGCGGCAGCTCGTCCTGTGACCAGACTGATGACTCTTCGAGCGTCCGTATGCTGTCTGTCCGCCTGTCCGTCCGTCCATCCGTCCGTCCATCCTCAGACGTCCGTGTCGCCGGTGGGCACGCTGTCCCCAAACCGGCGCAGCTCCTCCTGGATGGCGCGGATGAGCGGCACCGCCGGGTCGTCGGCACAGAGCGGCTCGCCCGGCTCCAGCGGCGACAGTCCGCCGCGACGCATCGGGCTCGACGTGACGCCGGTGCGGCCCGGCAGCAGCCGGAGCGGCGGCGGCCCGGCGGCGGCCGCGGCCGAGCGGCTCAGGTCGTCGGTGGTGGTCCAGGCCGACTTGTGACCCGGCGAGGAGGGGGACAGCGATACCTGTGTGGGCACGGAGCGGCGCTCCAGCGCGCTGGCCGGCCGCCGAGGGGGCGACACCGCTAGCTCGGGACCGTCGGCCGACCTGGGGGCACGGCGCAGGGAGTTACGGTCCCCGGCCCGTCACCGACCGATGGGGGTACGGCGCGGGTAGTTAGTTGCAGCTAGCTCAGACCCCTCACTGATCTGGGGGCGCGGCACGCGCGGGGAGTTACAACTCGCCCCGGCCCGTCACCGACCTGAGGGCGGCACGTCAGGGATGTCACCAGGGCTTTGCTGGGCCGGGCAGGGGAGGGGTGGCAGCGCTGTGAAAGGGTTGATGGTGGTGTAAATAAATCGGTGTGACAGCAGCGGTCTCGGGAGTAAACAGAACAAAGTGACGTCGGCGGTAGAGGCCGTGAAAACAGGACGAGACAATGGCAGAGGGATAGCCGAGAGATAAATAATGTCGGAACGCTGAGAGACTGCGGTCATTAACAGTTTGGATGGGAAAAGGAACTCCATTTAATGTGTTCATTTTTCACTGTTCATTAGGCATCTTAGAGAGAGAGAGAGAGAGAGAGAGAGAGAGAGAGAGAGAGAGAGAGAGAGAGAGAGAGAGAGAGAGAGAGAGAGAGAGAGAGAGAGAGAGAGAGACAAAAAAGTTGGGTAAAGACAATGACTTCGAAGAAAAGCTACGAATTAAAACAAAAATGGAACATGGGAAACACGCATTAACAGTACATAGTTAGATATAAAAAGGTAAATTTGGATAAACAATGAAAATTATGATCATGAAGAATCGGTTCAAAATAAGCTTGAGTCGCTTCCGGCCAGCAGTCCAGAGATTGGTACGCGACACATAGGTACATATGGAGCAGACTGGTTTGCACACTATTTTCAAAATTATCAGAAAGTGACCAAAACACAAAACGAAACACGTCTAACGATACACGTCTTGGAAAACCTTTAATGATGCACTAAACTATACATCATTGTTGAGTGTAAGTACATATATCCCAAATGAAATATTGGTCATGCGTTGACAATGCTGCCAATAACATTACGCAACTCTCTTGTTGTGCATATATGAGAGGTTTTTGAGTGCGTATCTTACACTTCGTATGCATTTCTGGTCATTTTGCAAATACATGATGACCTAAAAGACAATACGATATAATTCGTATTTGATGTAAGATAAAAACACCAAAACCACCCAACGTTTCGTGTTATTCACTTTTTCAAGGGTGATAAAACTTTTCTAAAACCCAACGGAGAATTATAGAAGCGGCGTTTATTGCGAAAGGTGATGTTTTGAACACTTCGAGTGGATTCTTCAGACTAGCTTCGGTGTCTGCTCTGTTGGCTAGGAAAGACGTTAATTTGTAGTATGTGTGTATGTATACGTCAATATGTCATGCAAGGCAGAGGAAATTTGTGAAAAAGTGCCCGCGCTATATTCGAACGAAACCGAAAAAACGTACTTGACTCTGTAGGTAAAATGTGTCATATCACCCTTGAAAAAGTGAATAACACGAAACGTTGGGTGGTTTTGGTGTTTTTATCTTACATCAAATACGAATTAATTTGTCCAATTCAAACAATCAACAATACGATATGAAAGCCTTTGAATGGTGTAGCGGGCTAAAAGGTTAACTTTCACTGTGTGAGCTGAAATCAGTTATTTGAAAGGCTCATTGATTCAAATCATATTATTCATGATGACTATGTGTTACGTAGACTGATCACACGTGTCTGTCAACTATTCTCCAGAGAAGTACATAGGTGCGGCTCTCGAGAGATTAAGCGGTAGGTTTTGCGCTTATACATTTCCGGTTATATCTCAGAAAGTAATCAATCTACGATGAAGCAATTTTACACGATCATGGCCGGCTCGTTGCCCAACAAGTCGATCGCATCTTCAACACTTAAAAGCTTAAGACGACGAAGATATAGCCTGAAGTACACTAAATTTTCTAGGTGCAAAACCTACCACTAAAACCCGCGAGACCTGTACCTATGCTCTCTTACAGCTGTTGGATTGAACGGTGTTTCTTATTATTATTCATATTCAACGTATGTACAAACTAAGCATGCAAATGGTAAAAAAGTCAGCTATCCCGGATAAATACCAATATTGGTGTTTGCATGACGGGGAAGCATTGTCAGCGACGACCACGCTGTGGCCGTTGGCATTGCAACATTGAACAGTCAGCCATGAGCCTACGCCGTACGTACATTATGCATCCTAAAGCAGCCCTCGTGTGCCAGGCATTGCAAGTGCTCCAAGCGGAGGAGTTATAGACACACACATTGCAGATAATATACATATAAGTATATTGTACAGGTCGATTGGTTTAGGATATTTTCCCCTGTAAATGCATGGATCGACTTCGGCATGCCGATCATAGTTGATTCTTAAATGCAAGTTAGTGTGGTTCATAAACATAGTTCATTGAAGGATTCTCTCAAAAAGCGCGCTTTATCATATCTGTGCACTGTGCAAGCTCGGTTAATTACAAATAGAAGTCGAAATTTTGTCTTTTCTGACTCGGCGACTCACTCGGATTTAGTTGAGTGGCCAGAGTCTTCTGCGATTCTTGTCGATAGTGCCTGTCACAAGTTAGTTTCATTTAGCTACTGAAGATACCAACCTTATGAAGCGGGGGTAAGGTGGTTGCAAATTTATACCGGTCACCACACTTGAAATCAAAGTGCTGCCAATTTGAGATCACATTACTGTAACTAACATAAGAGAAGAAAAGCTAACATAACAAAAACAAACATAAGACAAAAAAGCTGTTTCTGATTACGAGCGAGCGAGCGCAGCCGAGCGAAGCGAAGTCTCTTCAATATAACGGAAAAAAATCTCAGTATAAGCGGCCCGGCCCGCCTGTAACGATTTTGAGAGGCTTATATCTCAGCAACCGCTGGACCGATTTGCCTGCGGTCTTTTTTGCTGGGTAGCCCCATCCCTTCTACCCCGTGACTGACTACTTTTGATACATCTCAGTGACCGTCGTGGCACGTGGCACGTGAAAAGTCAAGGGCGTTCAAGCTGTTTTGCAAAGTAGTGATTTTGAGAGGCTCATTTCTCAGCAGCCGCTTGGGCGATTGTCTTGCGGTAATTTTTGTAGGGTAGCCGCATCCCTTCTACCAAAGGTCGGATACTCTTGATCTATGTGAGTGACCCCCACTGCACGTGCAAAATGCAAAAATAAGAGGTGCCAAATTTGTTCCCATTTCAGTAACTCGGTAATTACTGGGGCGATTTCGCTGAATCTTGGCATAGAGGTAGGCATCCACCAGGCAATGCATTCCTATGTGTTGCGGTTAGGGTGCTACTGCACGTGCGCACGTGCAGGGGCGCTTCCAGATCTCGAGAACGGCTGGGCCGATTGCGATCAAATTTGGTACACGGTTGGGACCGGTTAGTAGGGTGCCGTGCAGAAGTCAGTTTGGACCCCGTTTGCGCGTGCGCACGTGCAGAGTGCCGCTTCCAGATCTCAGGAACGGCTGGGTCGATTGCGTTCAAATTTGGCACACCACTAGCGACCGGTTAGAAGGGTGCTTTGCACAAGCCCCTTGGAAGTACCCTCTCGCCCTTCCGTACGTGCAGGGCTCACTGTCTCGCTCGCTAGGTCTTCGCCCAAAAGGCGTTTTTCTGGTATCATAGAATAGAATCAAACATGAGAAAAACACAATTTTCCCTTTAATCAATGAAGGCATTAACGGGTGCTGGTGTCTCGATTATGGTAACAAGCGTATGCGGGAGCAAGGGGTGATGCGCCCTGCACACATAAAGCAACGGATGCCAGGCAAGCATCTAACAAAATCAATGTCAGAGCACCGTCTAGGCTGTTACGTGTCAAAAGGAAAATATGGCACATGGGTTCGCCGGAAATATGTAGCGGGCCATAAGTTTTGGATAAGCAAAGCTTGAAAATATCCTCCAAAGAGAGAGAGAGGGGGGAGGTTATCCTGCACTAGTCAAAATGTATAATTACATGCATTCTTAATTTGCATATTACATAATGGACAAAACATAAGTGGGGGTGTGGCCCTGATAGTTAAGACCGTCAATAACCTTAAATACACGAGAAAATAGCTTCGCGCTGCATATACAATATGCGTTTGCATACACCACTGCGACCAATGCTTAATGCAAACTCTATTTTTTGCTAACGCGCATTTACTTGCTCCTGTATAAGCAGTATATTTTTTCAGAGGTCTTGTGACGGATTTCTCAGTAATTTTGAGCCGTGGCGCGAAGTCATTGATTTTGTCAAATGCGGTTGTGCGGGGCAGGCGGCGGCTCTACGATGGCTGTATTTTAGAACCTGGCGCTATCGTCGGCTGTACCTGAGGGCTCCTCCTGTATAACAATGGGGACAATCCTGCAACACGGAGCAGGCCACAAGTTCCGTCAGTTATCGCACAAAGCTCCGGATGTTCGGTACACATCAGGAGTATTGATGAATCTCACACGGTCGTGTCTGGTGTAGTTTTACGCGTGAAAATATGCTGCCAGCAGGCGTACAGAAATGCATCTCTAGAAATGATGCTGCATTGTTTAGACAGTGTTGATCACTAGCCTGCCTAAAACTGATCTATTTACAAGTACCACGATTAATGACATACATCATTCATCATTAATTTAGTTTTTAAATAAAATGTTTTGTTTACGCACAAATCTATAAAATAACTAAAATGAGGAGCAGATAGCGTCTTATGATTCAGAATATCTGCACATTGATAGTTGCAATGAAATATCGCAGGATTCAGCTTTGTTTGGTGTTTTTAAGAAGCAGTTCACAAAAAAATCGAATTAATAAATGAATGCCTACGGAAAACTGGAAAGTGTTCTTTTGTTCAGCGGTCATAAGCACATGCAACAAAACATGAGAATATAAAGCTCTCTGATACTGTGTGTTAACCATTTTTATGCATTGTTTTCTAAATATGTACCCTAGTTTGCACTGCAGAACCAAGCAAGCTTGCTCTGTCCTGCCATATTAAACTGTGTTTGTTGCGGACACTTCATTCTGCTTCTGCCATTTGGCAGAAGCAATTTGCATAGAAACTGGGTTCAAATTCCATCTCTCTGCTAAGCTGGTTGAAGAACGGCGTAA
Organism: Amphibalanus amphitrite; assembly: GCF_019059575.1. Lineage (NCBI taxonomy): Eukaryota > Metazoa > Arthropoda > Thecostraca > Balanomorpha > Balanidae > Amphibalanus > Amphibalanus amphitrite. Next base: position 4,429 of record NW_024883119.1, on the reverse strand, counting down.
TCTAAATTCCAGTCTTGTCTACGTGTGTATGTGCGTGAGTCGCCAGCCGCCGTTTAGAAGAAGCTCGCTAATGTAGTGTGTGGGAGCTTGTGGCAATGCGGGACACGTGTCACTTCACTGCTCGCTTCAGTGTTCGCCGCTGTTTTTAGCAGAGGTGAGAAGCCACAAAGTGCAGTATGTTATGTAACAGAGCACAAGCCGTGTGCTTCCTCAGAAATGGACGTTAATGCTGACAAAATGGCCATCGAGAAAGAAATATCGCAAGCTTGTCATTTGTGATACTAAGATGTAGACTACACCAAGGCTTACTGGCAGCGCCCACGATGGTGAATGGAAAAAAGCAGGGAGACAGTCTGTCTTTTTGCGTAACTTGGTGTCGTTGAGTTCAAGTTCAACATGCCCCCCCCCCCAGGCAGTCTTTCTGCTCTGCACTCAACATTTTTAGAGCTAGAAGGCTGATATTTCGTATATCCTCTATCCTTTCTTGATGTCCACTGAAAATTTAAAGTTTCTGTGATTTTCGGTTTCGGAGATATGACCTTGTTTTTCAGGTCATGTCATGACCCAAATGGCCAATTCTCAACATCTTGCGTTTGCCATGGGCCTTGTGAGCTTTTGACACCCTGATTTCGGCCTTTTTTGCCAGTCTTACCTCCCACCTATCATGGAACATGTTGTTCGACGATGTACAGGGGTCAAGGTCAGGGTCAAGGTCAATCTAGGTCATCTAAGATAATTGCGTTTTAGGCAAGCTGAATTTACTTTTTGTGAAGTTTTTTGACTGCATTTTTGGTAAAAGCTTCTCAGATCATGATTTCATGTGATATGGACCCAAAAACAATCGGTGCACACATCAGTATACACACAGACACACACAGACATACAAACACATATAATTGACCTTGACCTAACTTGACCTGAAATGACCTCAGCAGCAAAATTCTGGTCGGATAGTGTGACACAGAGGTTCTAGCTGGCTTGGCACCAGAAAACAGCATCGTCATCTGTATTTGATAAGCAGCGCACTTGATATCCAACGGTGACCCAAAACTGCAACATTTTTTAGTTTGACCTGACCTGGAAGGTCAATGACTGACCTGAGAAGGTAAAACTGGGTATCATTGGATTCGTCTCTTCCCAAAGAATCTTTTTGGTCTTTGCTGCTAAGCTCTATCTCCAACAGGAACGAAATGGCGCGGGGGGTGGCAACCATCCCCCCCCCCATGTGCGTTCTAGGATGGGAAAATGGCATGTGCGGGCGAGGGTTAATCATGATGTGCCGAAAATACAAGGTTCCCTACATGACCTCAGCAATTGGAAGGTCAAGTCCCGGCCCTCCCCGCTGACTTGTTTAAGAGTACAATCTCCATAGGGCGCCAGCTCCCAACTCACTCAATGTCACTCAAAGAGGACCCTCCCACCCAGCTGGTCTGTTTTGGAGGACCCCCAGCCGACCCGTTTAGGTTGATCCCCTCCTCCAAGATGACCTGTTTCGGAGGACCCCTCCCAGATGACCTGTTCCGGGGACCCAGCTGACCTGTTTCGGGAGGGCGCCGCCGAGCGGCAGCGCCACCGGCCGCCGCGGCTCTGGCTGTCCAGTGAGTTGAACGCGTCGTCGAGCAGGGTGTGGAAGCGGCGCCGCATCCTGCCAATGTCGGCGGCCGACTCCGGGCCGGCGCCGAGGCGCGGCCGCACCGGCTCCGCCCACGAGGAGCCGTCCTCGCTCTCGGAGCCGGAGCCGCTCACGATCTCCACCGTCTCCGTCTCCACGCGCACCTGCACGTCGTCACCGTGGCGGCCGTGACGGCGGCGGCGGCCGTCACGGCGCGTCCGCTGCTCCGCGCGCCGGTCACGGGAGTCGCGCAGGTCACCCGAGTCCTGCCGGTACCGGCGCGGCGGCACGGACGGCGCCGGGCTCTCGGGACGGTACGCCTCGAACGGCAGCGGCAGCGCGCGCGCCGGCACACGGGCCGTGAACAGGCGCGCCGCCTCGTCCGCTCCGGGTGGATAGGTGGACCGGTAGGGTGTCACCTCGCGCTGTGCAGCAGCCGGAGGAGGAGGGCGGCCGGCGGAGGCGGGCCGTCGGCCGGCCGGGGCCCGCCGCACCGCCGGCAGGGGGGCAGGGACGGCGGTGGGCGCGGCCGCTGGCGCCACCGTGGCAGAGGACGGTCGACTGGCCGGCAGCGGCGGCGGCGGCGGCGGCGGGCCGGCCGCTGGCTCGTTGACGGGCGTCAGAGACCGGTCGCTGCCGTGGCGCGCCGTCACCGAGGTGCGCAGGCCCAGCGAGGCGTACATCGAGTCCTCCTGCTCACTCTCGTCGCTGCCGTCGACGGCGTACTTGCGGCGCGCGGCGGCCTGCTGCGGCGGCCCGGCGCCCTGGCCGGCCCTGACCATGATGAGCCGCTCTTTGGAGGGTGTGTTGCCTTCCTCGGGGGACGTCTGGCAGCTGGCCGCCACTGTAGTGGTCGGCGGCGCCGCGCCGCTGCCGCCCGGCTGTAAACACCACACGCAGCGCTCAGTGACGCCGGCCACACTCGGCCCACACCACCGACAGACACACGGGACCCAACAGCATCCCGGGATGCATCGATTTCCTATCTCACTAAAATAACTTCAAAATTATGCAAATCGATAGGATCAGCACCATGTTCAGCATGCAGCGGGAGTCTGCTAAGGGCTCATTAACGGGCACCCTCTCGCCTCTGCTGCTGGATCGCGGGGGGATTTATTGTCGATACAGCGGGGCGGGTCGGGCGGTGTGTGCCCGCAGAGGCGGCTGTGTCGGCGGCTGTGCCGGCTTGTATCGTCGCTCCCGATGCGGCCGATGACGCGGCGGCCATTAACTAATTTGTCTGGCGCTGCGCCGAGTGCGCGGTCGCCGGGGGCTAGCAGGCCGTGTCTGGAGGGCACGGTGACCGATTGGATCGACTGTGAGCCTCCAGGCTCGGTGGACGAGCGCCTCCAGTTCAGGAGGCAACTTGCTGGCAGGAGTCACTTGAACAGTGAACTTTGAATATACACTCGTCACTCAAAGGGAATATTCGACTTTAACATGGAGTTTTGAACTGAAATAGCAGTTTTGTGGCTTGAGCTGAAAATAACACAACTTAGAAGCTCTAACGGCCCAACAATTAACCTAGCCAAAGAGATTTCAGTCTCAGATCCGAATCGAGTCTATTGTACAGGAATGTGACCTTTATGATCTAGGAATTGTTAGATATGGCGGAACACAATTAAAACGCGCGGATTTACCACGTCCACGTGAGCATATGGCGGAACACAATTAAAACGCGCGGATTTACCACGTGAGCAGAATCGTTCAAAGACGATTAGCTGGTCGGTTATTTGTGTGCTATTCTTTTATCGTCCGAATAAAGAAAACGGCTTTATAGAATAGAGTGGCTTTGCTTCGGAAGAAATCTTAGAATTGTACCTCACATGTCGACGTTCACTCACTTACGTTTGAAATCAATTATTTTTTCAACATGTTTTTGGAAGGTGAAGCATTCACTTTGGTGCAGCTATATTCTTGTTAGCAATAAAGCAATCACCTTGTCGATTAAAACACTGTAACAATGTAACACGTCTCATGGCATAGCGTGCTCCTGGAGTCCTGACATAGTATGGTTTCTTTTCTTTGTTCTCTGCCGTAGGCACTTACGCTTTGGAGCTATTTTAGTTCTGCCTGAGCACGCAATCAAAGCTCTAATAATCCTGTCATCGATTCAATTGAATCCAATTTTCTCGTTTTACCTTTGCCTCAGACCCCTGAGAGCACGTCCAATAACGCTGCACACGCAACTGCTAATCGACTTGAACGCAACATCTCCGAAAGGGTTTAAGGCTCACTGAAGCAAAGGGAACTTTTCCAGCGTTTGGTTTTCGACAGTTGAGTCAGCGAACTGCACGCTGAGGCACCGGCTATGAAATCAAATCACGAATCGGAAATGGAGTTTAGGCTTTCTTGTCAGGCTGCTTTGAAGGCCAATCGTTACTGAAGTGGAGCGCGATAGGAACTAGACAAATGGTTCTTCCGGCGCCATATCGGTGTCAATTGTGATTCACGTCATATATTCAATAACACAGTGGCCGTGGAATTCGACTGGAAACATCCGTACCTATTATCGTTTCCTTTTCCAGTAGTCTAATCATTATCCCTGTCCAGTAATCCACTGAGTACTGACCTTACCGAATGAACGCTTATTTAAGAACCTTCTACCATCGCCGATCCATTCTCGTCACCGGTCACCTTCTCAGTTCTCACCTTTCTCTCACCTCCCTCAACACTAGTCCCGTCCTCACCTTGCCCTCCTCGCTCTTTCTCTCTCTCTCTCTCTCTCTCTCCTCTCTCTCTCTCTCTCTCCTCTCTCTCTCTCTCTCTCTCACATCTCTCTCTCCCTCTCTTTCTCTTCTCTCTCTCTCTCGCTCT